>NW_012115433.1:196907-286091 GCF_000951035.1 Colobus angolensis palliatus
TTTTTTTTTCTGTGCCAGAATTTCACATTTTATTTTGTTGTTATATTCCTTAATCTCCTCCAGTCTATGATAGTTTCTCAGGATTTTCCTTGTTTTTCATGACCTAGGTGGTTGTGAGGAAGAATTGTCAGGTTTTTGTAAACTGCCCCGTGCTTTGTGTTTGTCTTTTGTCTTTGTTTTCCTCGAAAAGAATATTGCAGATGTGAAGAGTCTTATTACCTCATATCTGGGGTACCACATTAATTTGTTGCTATACATCTGCATGTTTTTATCTTCATTGAGGACAGGTCTCTATGTTAAATTAACCATATTTGTATCTCCTTAGCAGGCAAAGCAATGCCTGAAAGGTATTAAGTATCCAGTGATGTATTTTGCATCAACCTAATAACACATTATTCAGTCGACTGTCTCTCTTGCTTGACAAGAAGCCTCTTAAAACTGAAGACCATGTCTTGTTTATTTGTTCCCTTATCTCCTCAGCACTAAGCTCAGTGCTTAGTGTAAATAAATACTAAATGAATATTTTCAATTTTATGTTAAACTCATTTTTGTAGCTATTTTCAAGGACCTGTTACATTTAATGTGTTCACACAGAGAAAGTAGTTGGCAAGTCAAATAATCCTATGCTTTAGCTGATAAGTGGTTGTTTTTTGTGGGACGTACAAATGAGCCACAAATTAATGCTCTTTTCTGTTTATGGATATCAGTCCAACTTGATATTTGTGTAACAAATACTTACAAAGTTCTTATTTAAGCCCTGTCTCTTAATGGTGCCCTCAGGGTCTGTACTAAGAATTCTTATTCGTTAGCTGTTAATTTCTTTACTAGCAGACAATCTAAGTGTTCCTGGCTTAAGTTGAACTTGGCCTAGCAATTTATGATGGGGGGAGCTAAAATCACAGTAGTGAAGGTGATACAGAAGAACTCCAAATTAAAGAATTGATAAAGATAAATAGGGTTGGCATAGAGAACAAGGCACAGTCTAAATGCCTTCAATGGAGGAATATTTACATGAATTATGAAAAATTCATATAATGAACTATTAAACAATCATTAACATTTTTGTTTAAAAACATTTAATGGCTTCTTTAAGTTTTTGTTTTTAATCAGATGCATAATATTTACCAAAAAGTTAACACAGACATGTAAAAGTAGAACGTAAAGAATGCCCCAAATTCAACCCACTCTTTTCTCTGTGTGATATTTAAGAGACAGACAAGCTGATGTAGTGACAGAAGAAAGGAATAGACAGAATGAGAATATATTGGTTTCAACAATATTGTTTTGTAGCATTTCATTTTTTGTGTGAGTGATCCACACATTTTTGGATATTGAGTTTGCCCCAAATAATAGATTTTGTTGAAAGTTTAGATGCTTCACAATTTCCAGACTTAAAAAAGTACAAAACAGAATAGTTAAAATCAATTTAAGTTTAAAAAAAGTAAAATAAGGTAGCAAGATATTTTTTAAGTGACTAAAATATTTAATCATTTTGATCAGTTTAATATTCTATTTAATACCATAAATTATAAATATCAAAAATCAATGGTTATGGTTCAATATTTTAATTTTAATGTTAACTCTTTCAATATTTATTATATTAAAAATGTCTTAGAGTGGGCCAAGTAAAAGAACAAGGACTAGGTATATTTATTTTCAATTCATTATGAGTTTCATTAAATTATTTTTTGTTTCCCCTCTTGCAATTGGTTCCTTAAGGTCTTTCCTCTGTATTGTTTTATTTTATAATATATTCACTTATGTATGACTACCATAAGGTTCTGTAAACAAATAATACTATACCAATACTACTAATAATAACCATTTAGTAGAGTATTTACTAAATGCAAAAAACTGGACTTACGGTTTTACAACAATAGCTGACATAATCTCTACCGTAGTTATTTAGGTGTTATCTATACAATTTTGCTGATGAGAATAATATATTCACTTATGACTATCATAAGATTCTGTGAACAAGTAATAGTATACTAATACTACTATTAATAAATCACCGTTTAGTATGCTATTTACTAAATGCAAAGGACTGGGCTAATGATTTTACAACAATAGCTGACATAATGTATGCAATGATTATCTGGTCTAGATATTGTCTATCATTTTGCTGATGAGAAAATAGGATAGGATAGACTTTCCAAAGGTCATATTGTAAATGACAGAGGAATTAAAACTGAGGTCTTTAGTTCTACCTAGTCCCAAGCTTTTTCACAAGACTCTCTATGCTGACTCCCAAAACATCTTATTGGAAATACTTTTTCTACCTATTATGTCATCTGTTATGGAAGCCATGTGTCTCAATATAGTGTGCTATAGATGGTGATCTAGCTCATGCTTATTTTACCTCTTTCCTACATTTCATCCATTATCTCAACTTTTATTCAGCGAAGGCATCATGATATAACATATAAACATTGTTCTGTGGATACACAGATCAAGTGAGGCTCCACTATTTAGTAGTATTTACTTAATAATTTTCACCCTCAAATTCCTACTCTAGTGCTTTCATAGCTTACATTTGTGAAGACTGAATAAGAGAGGACTCGTATAAAGCACCTCACACAGACTTCATACACACGTTGAGTACTGCCTTAGTTTCCTTCTGTTGCTGTAACAAATTATCAAAAACTTAGTGCCTTAAAACAACAAAAATGAAAATCTTACCTTTCTGGAGGTCAGAAGACCAATGTGGGTTTCATAGGAGATAAAATCAAGATGTTGGTTTTGCAGGACTTTTCCT
Source organism: Colobus angolensis palliatus (assembly GCF_000951035.1). NCBI lineage: Eukaryota > Metazoa > Chordata > Mammalia > Primates > Cercopithecidae > Colobus > Colobus angolensis. Next base: position 199,666 of record NW_012115433.1, read on the forward strand.
TAGTTCAGCCAAAGACGGGGTTCTTGTCTGTCCCACGGCCATGGAAATTTAGGCTCGTAGAATGGTTTAAAGGGTGAGTAAAGCAGGGTTTTATTGAGTGAAAACGGAAAAAAATGGGGAGAAACAGGGATCCTCTGCAAGGCTAGAGTCCCGTGCTCGAGCCTTCCTGCCCGCAGCTTGCATCCCAGGTTCCACACAGGAAGAGAAGGGGCCAGGCTCCCCTCTACAAAGGGCACGAACTTCCCCGGGGCTCTACCCCGGTGGGTGGGCAGGCTGATTGGAGTTTTTCTGGGGAGCCCCTCCCACCTGGCTGTCTCATTGTTAAGCTCTGTTCCTTCTGGAGGCTGTAGAGGGCTATCTGTTCCTTGATTTTTCCAGCTTGATTTTTCCTGGGCTTGCGGGCTCTTTCTGCAATGACATTACTCAAGCTCTGCTTTCATCAAAGCGTCTCCTGCTCAGCCTCTCTCTGTCTCCTTTTCCCCTATAAGGACCCTTGTGATTACACTGAGTTCACTCATGTAACTCAACCTACATCTCAAGGTCCTTAATTTAATCGCATATACAAAATCTTCATATACATATGTGTGTGTGGTGTGTGTATTTTACTTTTTGCCAACACGGGAACACAGTCACAGGTTTTGGTAATTAGGGTGTGAAGAACTACTTTGGGGGCCAGCCACGGTTCTTCTTTTCTCTTCCTCCTAAAATGCAAGTCAGATGTCATCCCTTTCCATCTTCAAAATTACACACACACACACACACACACACACTCACACACAATGACTAGGTAGCATCTGCACATAAACCTCAAACATTTTAGCATAATACTGAGACCTTCCGTGATTCAGTCCATCCATTCTTTCCTAACTCAACTCTTATTTTTCCCACCCACAATTTCCAGCTTTTCTAGCTTTTCTTCTACCTATATTAGCCTGCATGCTATTCTCTCAATACCAGCTACCAAGCTCTTATATTGTTTCCTGAGGCCAGAATTTATCCCTCTCCTCCCGGCCCCAACAACATATATGGCTCAACATTTCCCTTTTTAAGGAAACCTTTTCTGTTGACTCTAGCTGAAAAGAATCACTCACTCCTCAACATGACACAAGTCTTTTCCCACTCTATTCCTATACTTATTTCATTCTTCTTGGCATCATATGTGTTTCCTGGGCCACTATTGCCTTGGGGAAAAAAAAAAAATCCTACCTTTACCTTTCAGTAAGACAGCCACAAAACTGTTCATACGTTTCTCTTCCTATTGCAATTTCAGCATCTGCAAGCCCTTTGAAAACTTCTCCTCTGTATTTCTGGAAGACCTATAAGGCTGTCTAGTATCTGTTTAAACAGTGTCTACCATCCATGTAGAATCTACCATTTTCTTTCTCACATTAGCTCTTCAGATCTCTTGTATTGAGATTTCTGAAGATGGTGCGAAGGACCTATGGATACTCAAAAGCAATATCCCAACGCCCCCTGTCAGTGCTGCCCTAGGTATCCTCTCCTGACATCACTTTTGCTACTGTAATAAGATTTTTCAGTATCCTTCACTGGTGAAGCCTGTCCACCTTTGTTGTACACTCTGAAAGCAATAGTGCCTAAACTTCTCACCTCTGACTCTTGAAAATTCAGGTAACTCATCAAGAAGTTGGTACCCTAGCTCTTTCAGTTTTTGTAACAGTCCCTCTGGTCCTGTGATTGGTCACACATTCATAAGAAATGGGTTGTATGATCATCTGAATGATCATCCTTGATCCGTGCTCAAAATAACTTGATCCTCAGGCTTTGTTTTCAGATCAGTCTGGTATGTTGTAACCCTTTTTTCCCTGAGATTTCAGTTATTTTACTTAATGATTTTCAGTCACACATGCAGCTAGATTCCCAGGAGACTTCTTCTCTAATCTTTGTTATACCCAAACATACATGAATATTGGGGTGCTATGGGTCTGACATTACTTTATGACCCATTTTATTATTCTATTCTGATTTATTGTTTATGTGTCTTGAGAGCAGGGCATAGTTTTAGCATCCACCAAGCATTCTTTGTGTCATGTGTTACGCAAACTAGGGGCTAGATAAGTCATTTTTGAATGAATAGTTTGTAACAGAAACTTTTCTTCCCATACAGCTGAAATAAGGGTTAACTTCATTGTTGGAGGAGCACAAATAAAGTATACAACAAATTCGATAGCCAGCAGATCCTGGAGCTCCATCAAAATGTTTCAGGATGTTTATTCGGATCTGCCGTTTTCTCCATGCATACACAGGCACACTTAGAGTTGATGTGCCCTGCGAGAACTGGCATTCATCAAGATTTCTAAGCCATTACTTTTTCTATGGACCCTAGCCGATGCTTCCTTCAAAAAATGTGAAAGGCCTGCTAATTTCTTCTAATGAAAAGGCAACAGAGGCACGGAATTTGGAATCAGAAAGGTCATTCAATAGACCATATGAGGGGGTCAACCCCCTAAAATAAGAACATGAAAACACATTCACCAGCTAATAATTTTCCACTAATAATCTATAATAAATATGCATATTTAACTCCCACTGCAAAAGAATTTTAAAATTTAGCAGTCGTCTATTTTGAATTTATTGTACTCTTTTCCAACGTGACTGATACAAATAGTAAATGACAATATGGTTTATAGTAAATTCTCTTTATTTTATTATTGCATCTCCCGAAGATGTGAAAGAAAACAAACAAGCAAACAAACAAACATGCCTAGGGATTTGTGAGAAGGACCAGAAGACAGAGCTTAACAGTGGCATTAAAGTGCTAGAAACCTGGAGACAAGCAGAGGGAAGAGAATGATGATTCTGATTTCAGAGGCCCAGCACCAGAGCACAGAGTGCGTTATTATTAAGCTTAGGACACCCATCCTTTATTTGGAGCTTCTATAAACACAAGACTGGGAAGGTGAGATTACTGGGAAGGTGAGATGTGAGGTAATATTACTTTAGGGGATGCAGGGATGCACCATGTCAAAACTAGAACCACACTACACTCACTCCCCAACGTGGAAACTGTGAGAGGTAAACTGCTACAATTCAGTTTATTTATCAGAGAATCACTCAGCAGAGCAAAAGCTTATCCAATAAAATATTATCAATCTATCTCAACCAAGTCTTCTTCTGCATACAGTGATCACAGGCACATACTTTGGGTTGGGGCTAGAAGACCCTACCTTAACCTCCAGTGAATGTTTGCCTAGTAGATGTGATATGTATCTTTTCTCTTGCTGGAGACTGTCTGAATTTTCACTGGAGATTGGATCCCATAGGAGGGCTTTGGTGTAGGTGAGGTTCAGGCCCTGGCCAGAGGGCTGACTTTTTCTTGTTAGAAAGGTAGATGTACAGCACGTAGTCTATAATAGAGACAACTGTCTTCGAACTATTTAAAAACTCAGGATTTTTATTCTTGACAGACCCTAATGTGCTTGTACTAGTTTTGCTAGTGCACATGCTGACTCACTCTCACCCTATGGTGATAGGTTTTATGTTAATGCAACGTGATGTGTTGATCCAGACATGTATTTGTCTTCACTGGGCAGCTCTATGGGTTGGTCTTGATAGGTCTATATTAGTTTCCTGCAACTGTTGTGACAAATCACCATAAATTCATGTCTTAAAACTACAGAAATGCATTTCTGTCACAGTTTTGGAGGCTAGAATTTCAAAATCAATATGTGGCAAGACTATGCCCCCTCTGAAAGCTCTAGAAAAGAATCCCTCCTTGCCCCTTCTAGTGGTGGTGCTCCTGGCAATCATTGGCACTCCTTGGCTTGTAGATGTCTCACTCGAATCTCTTCCTCCGTCTTCACATGCTCTTCTTCCCTCTGTGTGTCCCTTCTGTTTCATATAAGGACATGTGCTATTGGTTTCAGGGTTTACCCTTGTCTCATCTTGATCCCTAATCAATTACATTGCAGAGACCCTATTTCCAAATAAGGTCACATTTGAGTTTCTGAGTGGACATGAATTTTGAGGAGACACTATTTAACTCACTTCAGCGTACTGTGGCCAGAACAGGGACCTAGAATCCAGCCACAACACTTGGCAAACAGGCATTTCTATATACCCAGAGCCCACAGCATAGGCAGCCCACTATTAGCCCTAAGGGCTTCTTGGTGAGAGAACACCCTCCATCATAACACTACTGCCATCTGCAGGAAAGTGGACAGATCTAGGCGGTCTACACATGGAATGGTTCTCTCAGAGGTAGGTGGCCTACGTTCTTTGCCATCACATGTAGCATCTGTGTCTTCAGAACATTCACTTACTTCTCTGGACCCCACCCTTGCTGTATCCCCTCCCTGGGAAACTACAGCGACATTTGGGAAGAGAAAATGTTGCAAAACACTGAAGTTTTTGTGAGTTAGGCAGATGAGATCTCAGACTATCAAGATTAGGGGAGTTGCAAAATACATGACTATATTTATACTCAACTATTTAGAATGTGGAATGAAGAATCTTTAAGGTATAAATGCTTTGGATAAATCTACCTTTTATCTAAACAACTGCAAGGGAAATTTAAAAAGATCACATTCGGCAAATAATTTACACGGACACTTTAGGCAGGGGTAGTGGGTGCCTGAATTGTTTGGATAATAGCCTTATTTCTCCTTTTAACCTTTGTGGCAGGACAATTTTTGACATGTTTGATTCTGGAAGTCACTGGATTTCTCAGTGTTTCTTTTATGCAATTCCTCAATAAAGACTTGGGGAAGCTCAGGAAGCAGGTGGTTTGGAGGTAGAAACGTTACATGTTTTGTTTTGTTCTAATTACTTGCTTGCGGCATATGGAGAGAGAGAGTCAATTAGGCAGCTAGGATACCGACCACTAAGATCTTTATAGATTCAGACTTGCACTTGCATCCTGATGGGACACAAAACAGGAAGCTATTTGTTTAAGGGATCCTAACATTTTAACTGCCACCACATCTAGCCCCCTCTAGAATGAAAAGCAAGAGTTGTTTAATCACCCACAGCATCTCTAAACAACAATTAAGAACAGGAAGTGAAAGGCACTGAGTCCAATTCAAACTCCAAAGGCAATAATTAATGAGAAGCGAGGGGCGCTGCTGATTATTGTAATTTCTTTTGGTTCTGATGACTGACATCCATAGATTGGATATGCACTGTGCATTTCATTATTTATGTCAATGCATAGTGTTGATACACTAAATATGTAGGATCAAGATTGTAGAGTTTTTTGTGGTAGAAAATAATGTGGATGACTAGTTTATAATCAGTAAGTCGTAGTTTCCTGTGAAACATTGACAGAATTAAGTAGCAATAATTTACTTGAATAAAAAAGAACATAATTGGTGAGTAACAAGATGCTGGCAGAGAATTTGTGAGAGCTCTTTTTCACTGAAATTTGAAGTTGTTCATTTGCATAGTGAAGTCGTATTGAGAATTGCGTGTGTTTAGCCAAACATGGAGGGCTGTGTCAGTGGTTCAGGACTCTCCACCATGGACATTTGTCTATGTGTTCAGACCCTCTTGGGTCTAAGCAGAAACTAAGAGGCCCTGGCCCAGCTCTCATAACCTGTTTGTTTATGTAGGCTTGACCAGGGTTTTGGTACCAGAAAATCTGTCTAAAGCACCAACATCATTAGAGACACTGAAAATTTACTTTCAACTGCCACCACATCTAGCCGGTATGTACAATTGGCATGTAACACCTCACATACCGGAGGGCTATGATTCTGCTTTACAGCTGATGTATGGAAAATTTAAAAATCTCAAGTGATGTGTTCCTGCTACTCAGGCTTTTGAGCTGCAGATTCAGCAACAGCTCAGAGAATGTTTGGGGGGTTAAAACCAATGGATTAATCCAAAGTGTAGAGAAAAATTGGGATGATATGTGTTTTATGAACCCCAAGCATGCATTGGTTTTGGGGTTGAAGCAGATGCTTTGAGTGCCTGGCCATATTCCCAGGAACCACCCAACTCCCAGCACTCATGATTCTTGGCCTGGGATCTTGCTCTCATGCCTGCCTGCCTGCCTGCCCCATGCACATGGCAGGTCAGCAAGCGAGGATGTAGATCCACTGCCTTCACCCCAGCAGCTCTCAACCAGTGACTTGACAGGAGCTGGGAGATGAACACTTTGTAATCCTGCCCTGGGAATAACTTCCAGATACCTGTCGTCATTGATTCTCTGAGCTCTCCAGCGGGACTGAGCTTCCATTGCCCACAGTGGTTATTTAGCTGATATTACAAACTTTGTTGCTCTTCTCTCTCCTGTCTCCCTTCCCTGCTCCTTTCTCAGAGTTCCGTGGAATTCCCTCCCCAAGTAAACAACTTGCACTTGAATGCTCATCTCAGACTGTGCTTCTGGGGAGCCCAATAGCAGACATATTTTCCCTTTTACCTTGCCAGGTTCATAAAGCTAGTTAACGACGAATGGAAGCAACACCCGGTAGTGCGTTCTGGGAGCCTGCTGTGTGCCTCGACTGTGTTAGGAGCTGCACAGAGTGTTTCTGACCCTCAGAAGTACTCTACAATGAAACTCACGAGTCAAGTTCTCAGCCCACATCCTTACCCAATCTCCTTGCATTTCACTTGCCCATATTAAATATTTATATGAGGTGTATTTTGAACAACAACAAGCAATATGAATGCACCAGTTAGCAGGACTTTCTCCTCTGTCATCAGAAGTCTGTGCCCAGGCAGAAATGGGGCTGTCTGTGTAAGGTTCACTTGAGGCCCCAAGTCATTCACTAAAGAGGCAGTTAGGAATCAGAGAGAGCAGGAAACCTCCGGCAAGGCTGGTTCATTAGTGCCTCTGCTGATTAATCAAGACCTGGCTGCCACTTTGTTAAATGCCTGGAGGTGGAGTTGGAGGCAATCAGCGCTGTGGAAGCTGCTTGATTGCTTCTCGAAGTGGCAGTTTGCTTTTTGGACACTGGACTTGTTCTTGTCAGATCCGAATTGTGACCTTCAGTAAGAACAATGACCCTGCCTCCAAGTGCAGAGTCTATGAGCATACTAGATGGGAGTCTGTTATACAGACAGTCACACATGAAGAAACAGCCGCAAAATCCCTGAGTGCAATTATATTTTGGTTTCATAAATGCAGCCCAATTATTGCATTTGTCTTCCTTTTGTATTGAGCTTGGAACAGGCACTCCCACTAAATGTGCCAAATGCTTTATTTTTGTCTCCATTTTTAGAGAGTACATCAGGAAAATGAAGTGAGCTCCCCCTCCCTCCCACAGTAAACAACCACATAACTGTAATAAGAAGCTTTTTGAATAATTTATAATTTGCAAACAAAAATTCATCTGATTATGCTGAAATGACAGACACTCCGCATAACAGTGTGTATTATCAAAGAGAACTTTTTTCTTTTTTCCATTTTGGTGACTGATTATTTACACGAATTGAAGAGAAATAGCTATGTACACTATTACCTTTAAATTATTTTTTAATTTACCTTTTAATCTTTCAAAACTATACAGGAACAATATAATTATTGTCTGCCAATCACTGACGATGATACATTCAAAAGCATTTTCCTAATGCGGATGAACAAAAAAGACATTCAAGATAATGCACAGTTCATTGCTTCTTTTTTCCCTAGGAAATGGGTGTTTCTGGATTTTATACCATCAGTGACTCATGACTGTTTTATGCTGTATTCCTTTGTTACATGGACAGAAAGCATTTAAGTCATACAATTTGCTGTGTAGTCACACCACCCCTTCTTGTCTCCTCTTGTCTTGGTGTCAAACATGAAAATGATGGAGCTCTTATTTGTTTTAAAGCAAAAGTCTTTGATTAAAACTGATGGTTTGGTTGGAGCCACTTTGGGAGCTAATCAGACAATATAGGGAACAGAAACATTAATACTCCTCCCAAATAATGCTGGGGTAAAAATTGTACAATTGGGAAGGATGTATGAAGTATGGCTCATAATTTTGGCACTGATGATGAATCCTTTGAGGGCCCCTCACTTAGGTCCAGGTGATGAAATCCCATACTGTTTGATTGTTCTGAAAGTACACGTCATGTCTGCATTATAAACGATAGTTCTTTTACATTTTCAGAAGACCAGTTATTTTTCTTGAGAGAGTTAATTTGTTTTCTCAAATTATCTAGAATAGCAATCTGCTTTCTCCATATTATTATCACTTAATTTCACTTCAGGTTGGTTTTGGTAAATTTCACTGGAGTTTGCCAAAACTTGGTTACTGGGTTAAATAGGTATGCATAGTGTGGATTCATGTCCAACATCTGCTTTTTCAGAACATTCTACTAAAAGCTGGCAGGAATTAAGAATGTTCAAAATTGTACAATATAACATCTCTATCTTCTAGAATTTGAGAATTCTTTAAGCAACAGAAAATCACTTTCCATAGACCATAGATTCTAACAATCTGCAAAGAGAAAACCTCTTTCAACACACTCTGCTGGGTGTTTTCCCCCAGGGATAGGGGCTAGAGTGGCAGGTGCACTGCTCGTCATCAGCTCAGATCCCAAGAAAGCTATGGGAAACCGACCAGAGAGAAATGCAGGGTTCATGCTCCTCTGAAGCCAGGTTTTTAGAGGAATCTGGCCAAGTCTTTAGCATCAAGCATGGATTTAGAAATCATCTGAGAATCCACTGATTCTGAAGTCTATGTGTTCTTTCTCCAATAGGAAGTTCGTCCCAGTACCATATGGGGCCAGCTGAGAATTCTGTCACCACACCAGCACCAGCACCCATCTCTTCTTTCTTATCTGAAGTGGTTGGAAGAGGGACATGGGCTAGCTGTGAGATTAGCACCACTCATTGGGATCAGATATGCAGGCGTCCATTATTCCATCATCAGAGATGTGCATTCTTGACCTGGAACCATTTGGTATCAGTATTATATTAAGAAATTTCATTAGACAAACATTTCTCTGGATATATTTTCACTAATATTTTACTTGGAAAGCAGCCACTGCTCTTTTTAGACTTTTTAAACTGCTGTCAGATGATTAAACTTTTCATTCTGTAATAGCTTAGTGTGGATTTAAACCATGCCATATCTCCTAGATTCCAAATCATCCCATCTCTCCCCTATTAGAGCATTTAATGGTTAGGAGTAGGCAGACAGCCTACCAAGGACTTCTCAAATAAGAATGTCAAGAGAGGAGACACCTCCACATTTAACAATGGCTAATGCCATCCCTCTTAGGAATTTGATTTCATTATAAGGAAAAAAATCTTTCCTGCATTGGTGAAAATTGCATGAATAATAATGTATATATTTTATTTGCCTTTACTCTGTCAGGGGCTTCAATCTCTATGGGAAGGAATATCTTTCGAGTCTGTCTTAAGTGATGAAACATGTCAAGAAATTCAGAATTATCCCATCTATAAGAAAATCCACCTCCCACCCCCCTAAAAAAGGCTCAGACTCAAAGCCCAACAGACTTTCCTTTGTCCCTCTGTGTTGAGCATGCCTCAGCCTCCTGAATCAGCCCCTGGAGGGCATTGAGGTCGGCTTGATGTCAATTCTCCAGGGCAACAGATACTCCTGGAAAGAATGGTGTGCTTATAATTTTTATCCTTCTATTGTTGTTTAATTACCTTCTGATACAAACAAGTGTCCTTGTGAAGGCCAAAAATAAACAGGATGGAGTTAGGCCAGACACCATCATAGTAAGACTTATAGAGATAGACATTTCATTCCAAAAATTGAGTCTTGAATATAAAACTCTCTTTTTGATTATCTAAGCACTAACTCCACATACATAGGAGTCTACAAGTCTAATGTTTCCTTCATGACTCTTATTCAAAATTAGGGCAATGCCAGAGTATCTATTAAAGATTCAGGGTTTGGAGTTTTATTAATGTTTGAGGTTCTTATTTCTGTTGACGAACGACGTGAAAAAAAAAATAGTGAGAAGACAAATAGTGCCAGAGTAAAACACAACTCTATATTTTCTAACATTTCTTTTTTTCAATCATTTAACTTTAAATAAAATAGAGCAGAGCATCGTGTATTTTCAAGAAGGTGGAGGTGAATGGAAAAGGAAATGGTTTTATAATGTCGAAGACAGAAATTTGCAAATCATTTCACATTTAGCTTTTCCTCTTTACATTTGAAGCTTACTCATGGGAGAAGGAAAAAAACGTATTGATAGCACTTAGTTCCTTAAAGAGGTTGCAAGTATATTTGAGAACATGCTCTAACTAGAAAGGAAACCTGGAGGGGGAGGATTGAGGGGGACAGAGAATCTTTGTGAGAGCAAGATAAGATCTTGTGAATGGCCCATAGTAAAGCACCTGGTACATTGTGGAAATTAAGGAGTGTGGTCTCTTTCCCTGAAAGAAGAGAGGAGAAAACAGCTTTCAGGGGTAGGGGTTGGGGTGGGGTCAGAGAAGTGCTTTTTCACTATGGAGTTAGTGAAAAGGTCTCATTCCCCAATAATTTAGTCTTTGTCTTTCCTGGCAAAAGTAAAGATCTTTCTGATCAGTCTTCTTGAATAGTGTATTTTGCTATTCTAAAGCATAAATAACAAAATTTTGTTGTTGACTTTTTTTTTCATTTCCTTCAAACAATAGCAGTGATGGGTAGAAGAATAGAAAGAACAGAAGGCTATGTGAGAGCAATTGGAATCATATTTATTAAAATAATGATAGCAGCTGTCATGGACTGAGCCCTTATAATACACGGAGTGTTATATGCAGTATTATACTTCTTAGAACAAGTGAAAACTGGGAATATTGCCCTTATTTTATGAATGAATAAAACCTTCAAAAAATTCAAGCACATTGTTAAAGTGATAACAGTGTACAAGTGACAGCTAGGATTTTAACTGGAATCTCTTGAACCCCAAGTCAGTATTATTTCCACAGTGCTTTCATCTTGTCAGCCAGACAGAAAAACACCTCTAGCCATCGAAATGGAATCAGGACCTTGCTCTCATGCAGTGTTGACCAGTGTGCCCATATCTAGCAGGGTTTGGTCTCCAAAAGGGTTGCCGTCACAACTGGGCAGTGGCTGTTGAGAAAAAAATAAGAATGAAGAGGAAGAGGTAACAAAAGTCCCCAGAAGAGAACAGGGCAGGAACAACAAGAGTGAGGAAGTTAGGAAGAGGTGACCTGCCATCAACTGCATATTTTCTGTGGTCCTTCCTAAACTCCTAGTCAGCCCCTTCATTGTTATCAGAGGTTCACAGGGAATGCTCTGTCCCATTCCCTATCTTTTTTTTTTTTTTTCTCCTGAGACAAAGTCTTGCTCTGTTGCCCAGGCTGGAGTGCAGTGGCATGATCTCGGCTCACTGCAACCTCTGCCTTCGGGTTCAAGCGATTCTCCTGCCTCAGCCTCCTGAGTAGCTGGGATTACAGGTGTGCGCCACCATGCCCAGCTGATTTTTGTCTTTTTTAGTAGGGACAGAGTTTCACCATGTTGGCCAGGATGGTCTCGATCTCTTGATCTCATGATCTGCCCTCCTTGGCTCCCAAAGTGCTGGGATTACAGGCGTGAGCTACCATGCCCGGCCCCCATTCCCTATCTTTTTTAAGGCACCGCCTATTGTTATTTAATAGATATTCTGTATTTTGCCCATGAAGAAAGAACAGAATCTAACAGTGACACTATTGACTATTTTCTGAGGCAAGTGCACACCCAGTCTCCGTTTTCTAATTCCCTGTCCCTGACGCCAATAGCATTGAGCAACCCTTGGAACTGTGCACCTGATGCTGGCACTGCTTGGGGTCATGCACTGGAAGGTGAGGATATTAGTACTGTCTGCCCAGAAACACAAAGCGACCCACAAGTGGGCTTGTTTTATACAAGACTAAAGCCTCATCCATCTACTGGCCTGCTCAGACCCACCCATTTAGTTTCTCTGGTGGTTTGGAATGGAGTCTCGGTGGGTGCCCTATGGAATTTTGTTGGGGTAATGTGAGTGCCTCCAAAGAACTGGTTTCTTGAAGTCAAAGTGCTGAAAAGGAGGAGGAGGCTAAGAAGGAAATGCAGAAGCTTGTGGGGGGAGTGTGGGAACATGACCCTCTGTCTGCCTTGTTAACACCACCAATATTTGTGAGAGGAGTAACGGGAACAAGCATTTGATCAATAGTCTGGAAAAGCTTGGGGAGGACAAAGAAAGAGAGGGCAGTTAATTCCCAAAGTCCAGCTGCTGAAAGGGTATTTGTTTTACCTTAATCAGTGGTGCATCACCAAGGGATTATGAGCACTGCCCAGAGATACTCTCCACCACTGTCTATGTTGGATCCCCAGTGGCTACTCCAAAGAAATATGCAGTGTAAGTACACACTGTGCTTGGTAAGCAAATATAGCTCTAAGTCAAGTCTCCAAACTCATTGTTCCAACCACATGGAACCCTGCTGTAAAGACATTCTGAGGTAGTCACTGGTGTGGACATAAAGGCTAAATTAAATCTAACATACAGATTCAGCGAGTGGGTATCAATTTGTTTACAGATGTATATACATGCTGGTAAATTTATGCATAGACAAGGCACAACTCACAAATATACATTCACATTTCCACTGTCATTCTATCCCTGCACAAAGTTTCCTAAGCTCTATTGTTTCTCAAAATATAGTCACATTTAATTACCACGATATTTAAATAAACCATTCTAAATTGCACCAATTCTAAACAGTTCTTCACTTTATCCCATTTTGGATTGGGAGTTAAGTTTACAATTGCTGTAAACTCAGCATTGTTTAAGGGATCTATCTGGGAGGATGTTGGATGCCAGCAGAGAAGAAGCTGGCTGGGGATGAAGAGAGATTCTGGTTCATTCCCTGAGCATGATTATTGATTAAATTTCAAACAGGAAGGGCACCTTTTGTTATCAGCAGAAACAGAAATCTCTCCATAACAAATATGAAGTATTCTCTCCATAACTATACACAGATAATTTGAGGAGGCCGCTTTTATTCTGATTTGACATTAGGACTGGTCATCACAAGTGAAATTAACTACAAGACAAAGTTGGAAGCAATCTTGAACATTAGGCAGATATGTTTTAAACACCAGACTCTGATGCTTTTTAATAAGAAAATGATTTTTAACGGTGTTTTTTATTTAATGTTCTATTGCAAAAGAAAGAAAAAAAGTATAAATCTTAGGGATGATTTGGTAGGACATCTCAGCCTCCCAGCACTCTGTGTACTGGAGGAAAAAAGTATGTAAACCTGTAGACAGGTGATAAAACTATTAGGCAAGCTTGAAATAAGTGATGTCTATAGTTCTATTGGGTAGAAGTGTGAGTATAACATTTTATAAAATCATTTTAATGTAAATTTACATGAAGTGTTCCAGAGAAAATTAAAAACCAAAGCCATTGAGAAAACTGCCACTCACAACCATGCTATATAATAGTAATCTTACCATCTGGATAAGAAGTGCATTGTTTTGTGAGTTTGCAAAAGAGAAGGGAATACATTTACGGTAAGCATACATTAATATGCAATTAAATCCATTATCTTGCTGACACGAGAAGTGCTGTATATGTGGAAATGATGAATGGCTGTAACTCACAACCTTTGCTCACTTACCCTCGTTTCTGTCAACTGTTCACTATAATAATGAACAGAATATTTACCACCAGTAGCTACAAATAGGATTTGCCTGAAAATATGATTTTTCTTCTGGAAAAGTTGCTATTCAATTGCTTTTAGAATACTTTTAAGTTGTATATGTAATTATTTAAAAGCATTTTATATGTATTTTGTTTTGTTTTTGAGTATTTGCTCAAATAGGGTCTGTTTCTCTTGAGGGTATTTTTAATGCTAGAAATAGCCTTGAAACTTTTTCTTTTGTGTGTGTGTGATTTGGTAAAAATTTCCTGTGCTAGCCTGTCACTGCTGTGACCTTTACTACAGTTTGTTGAAGTTAAAAAAAAAAAAAAAGAAAAAAAAAGATTTTATAGATATCAGATTTTACAGCAAAGTTTGAATCACCAGATGCCTACATATCTGAGTATTAAATAACGGTTCAGATTTTGAGGAATCAAATTTGTTCATTATAACTTGTGTGCCCATAATTATTCTAGGGTTATTCCGGGACTCAGTGTTTGACTTCCAGGCATTTGTATTTATTAGATAGAGGTAAAGAACATAAAATAATTAGAAAGCAGTTAAATGTAACTATACCATACTGATTTTAATTGCCAAGAATAACCTAAAAAGAAAGAAAAGTATGGATGGAAATTAGACTTTGTGGGGGAGAAGGGCCTATTTTCACTCTTGAACTCTGTTATTATTTATTTCTTAGTAACTACCAGGGAAGTTTTACATAAATCTATTTATACACCTGGTACTGTGTTATCTATCATTTGAGTAGGTCAATGAGACCACTGGACTGTGAGCTGCTTCAGGCAGAAATTGAGTCTTATTTTTATCCCAAGGTGCTGGTTCAGTGATGGTTACATAGTAAGAATATAATAAATATTTGATGAAAAATGCGTGGGTGAATATTAAATACATTGCTTTTTATTTTATATTTGCATTAGTCCATTCTCATGCTGCTAATAAAGATGCATTCAAGACTGGGTAATTTATATGGGAGAGAGTTTTAACTGACTCACAGTTCCACAAGGATAGGAAGACCTCAGGAAACAATCATGGCAGAAGAAGCAAATACATCCCTCTTCAAATGGTGGTAGGAAGGAGAGGAATGAGAGCCCACTGGAGGGGGAAGCCACTTATAAAACCATCACATCTTGTGAGTACTCACTATCCTGGGAACAGCATGAGTGAGCAGCATGAGGGTACCCGCCCCCATGATTAAATTACCTCCATCTGCTCCTGCCCTTGACACATAGGGATTATTACAGTTCAAGAGGATATTTTGGATGGGGACACAGCCAAACCATATCAATATTCATCATTTTAAACTAAAGTAGTCCATTCATAAGTCAATAATCACATGCTTCAAAGAAGTGATCTGTGTATAATAATGCAATTAAGTTGTTTCTTTCAATTAAACTCTTGATGGTAATCATGGCAGACTGTTTTCCAAAGATGTCCTCCACAAGAACTCCTGTCCCACATAGTCTTGTCTAATGTGACCTTGCCATGTCCTCAGCACATGGTTGAGCTTGCTTCTCCACTCCCTGGATCTGGGCAGGCCTTATGACAGCTTTCACCGTGTACAGTGAATTGATATTATGACAATTCTGGAGTAACTCTTACCTGGCCTGGGAGCTTCTGCCTCCTGCCTCTTGGAAGCTTGCTGTTGTACATGTAGTGAAACTATCCAGAGTAGTATCCAAAGTAGTGTCCAGAGACTACTTCACTGTGAGATGCTTAAGCTGCATGAGGAAGCTCTAGAAAAGGAAGCATCAGATGGAGAGGCAGGCAAAGGGATACTGACACATTAGAGTATGAGTAAAGAATGTACTAGTCAGGGTTCTTTAGAGGGACAGGACTAATAGGATAGATGTATATAGAAAAGGGAGTTTATTAAGGAATATTGACTCACAAGATCACAAGGTGATGGTCCCACAATAGGCTGTCTGCAAGCTGAGGAGCAAGGAAGCCAGTCCGAGTCTGAAAACCTCAAAAGTAGAGAAGCCGACTGCGTAGCCATCAGTCTGTGGCTGAAGGCCTGAGACTAACTGGCAAATCACTGATGTAAGTACAGGAGTCCAAAAGTTGAAGAACTTGGAGTCTGATGCTTGAGGGCAGGAAGCATCCAGCAAAGGAGAAAGATGAAGGCCAGAAGACTCAGCAAGTCTAGTCTTTCCATGTTCTTCTGCCTTCTCTATTCTACCTGCACTGGCAGCTGATTAGATGGTGCCCACCCAGATTGAGGGTGGGTCTGCCAGTCCACTGACCCAGGTGTTAATATCCTTTGGCAACACCCTCACAGACATACCAAAAAACAATACTTTGCATCCTTCAATCAAGTTGACACTCAATATTAACCATCACAAAGAACCAGTTTTGGAAGTCTATCCTTCAGCCCCAGGTGCTCTAGATGACACCACATGGATCCAAGACCAATTTCCTAGCTGAACTCTTCCTAAATCCCAACCCCTAAAATCACTAGTACATTAAAATGGTTAAGACACTAAGTCTTACTATATAGTTTGGTACACAGGGTTAGATGACAAGAACATTAATGAAAATTTTATGAATAATGACATTTAGAAAAAAGAACAAACTCAAAACCTGGTCTTAGAATTCCAAATCACATGTTGCTTTAACTTTAGCACAATACTTTCTAATAATCCAATCAAATTTTATCCAATACTTTCAAATAATCCAAATCCAATTCAGTCTTGACAAAGTGTTTCCCACATATTATTTCACTTAATACTCATGCATGCTTTCTCAGATAGCAATTTCCATTATAAAAATGAGGTAACTAAAGTGTTTTCCCGAAGGTATGACAAAAAATAAAGAATAATGCTACTCTAAGTTAAGTCTTTTAACTTCAAAATTTATTTCCACTTCTGTTTATTACAGATGTCTTTCTATACTAAGTAAATAGTGGTGGTTACAATCTAGATTTTGAATCAAGAGGTTCAGATTCTTACAACAATATGCTAGAAGGTCAGATAGTTTCCTACCTGTGTGACCTCTGGCAAGTTACTTATCTTCTTTGTGCCTTATTTTTCACATTTATCGAACACTTACCTTATGGAGTGATTATAAGGATTTACCGAGATAATACATATAAAGCTCTGAAAATGATTTGGTGCACAAAGAAATAATTTAGTAAATATTAGTTATTATTGTTTGAAGACGATCTGACCTACATGGACACACACAGTGAGGACACATCCATCTCACCAGGATTTGTGTTCACTGAATCTGACAGTCACCCCAGTTGAGGAAGGCTGGGACCCTAGGAAATAACCACTGGGCCTCTGAGTTCCTCTCAAAGCCTTGCTGATCTTCATCTACAGATCAAACTTAGTAGACAAGATAAGCATGGAGTTGGGAAGGTAGGCATGGAGGGAAGGCTGCTTAGATGGAGAAGAGACAGTGGGAAGAGTTAGCAGACAATTAGAAGGGAAGAAAATGGGCCAAGTAAGTGGCAGTGAAAAGAAGAACCAGGAATTTGGGTAGTTTCTGGAGCAACCAAAGCACCATTTTGGCATAGACATGAGTATGCATTAGTCTACTGGAGCTGCTATAACAAAATAACACAGGCTGGGTGGCTTAAACAATAATAATGTATTCCTCAGAAGTGGAATAACCTCCTAAGTTCACATCTTTATTGTTCACAGTTCTGGATCCTGGAGTCTAAATCGAGCTGTTGGCGGATGTGGTGTCTCCTGGGGATTCTCTCCTTGGCTTGCATATGACTGTCTTCTCTCTGTGTCTTCACATTCCCTTTTCCCTGTGAGTGTGTACTCTGATATCTTCTTCTAAGTGCACCAATCCTACTGGAATAGGGCCCCATCTTTATGACTTTAATTACCTCTTTAAAAGCCCTGTCTTTGGGGGTGATGGCTGTATTAGGGTTCTCTGGAGGGACAAAACTTACACACACACACACACACACACACACACACACACACATAATATATATATATAAGAGTTTTTTTTAAGTATTAACTTACATGATCACAAGGTCCCATAATAGGCTGTCTGTACGCTGAGGAGCAAGGAAAGCCAGTCTTAGTCCAAAACTCAAGAACCTGGAGTCTGGTGTTCAAGGGGCAGGAATCATCCAGCATGGGAGAAAGATGTAGGCTGGGAGGCAAGGCTAGTCTCTCTTTTTATCTTTTTCTGCCTGCTTTATATGCTGGAAACTGATTAGATTGTGCCCACGCAGATTAAGGGTAGGTCTACCTTTCTCAACCCTGACTCAAATGTTAAACTCCTTTGCCAACACCCTCACAGACACACCTGGGATCAACACTTTGTATTCTTTGATCCAATCAAGTTGACACTCCATATTAACTATCACATGGCTTCAATCTATAAATTTGGTGTGATATAATTTAGTCCATAAAAGGAGGCAAAGAGTTCATGCACAGTCTGGTTGACCGGTCACTGTAGCTATAACTCTCACTTCTCAGGAACATAATTTGGCAGCTTTTTTGTAGGACTCACTTTTTAATGCAGTTCTTACTCTGATGTACCTCTGGAGCAGAAATTAGCGGGGGGGTGTTCAGATGGAAACAAGCATCTCAACATTTATTGCTACCGCTCACCTCAACATAGACTCTATCTTCCTATTCTTGCCTTTCACAATCACTCACCTTAAACAAGATACTTACTCAAGTAGCCATATAGAGTGTGATCAGAGCTTTGTATCAGTAGCTTTCCAGTTTCTGACAGACAGATTTCAACATCTTTAGGATCTCCATCACATAAAAGGAATGCCATATATGGAAAGGTAGATTTGACATACTTAAAATGCATGTCTGCAAGACATAACACTTAAGAAAGGCTAATAGTGTGAACTATCTGCAGGCTATTTTTAAAGAGGCATGGGTAAATCTATTACTTTTAAATGGTAATACTGTGAAATCCCCTATTGTGAATTATATTTCTTGTTCAGTTGAAAAATATATTAACGTACCATCACCTACTAGAGCTTATTGGAATCCCTGTGCCTTGTGGATGAACCCAAATCCCCCAAACAGGTTAAATGCAGGCCTTGCATTTGCCATTCTGTGTGCTTTCTGTCCTTGTACCAGCTCATATCAGAAATTGTGGGACTCAGCGCCCTGGCTTCCTGCTCTTGACACATGTGCATTATGTGGGATGCATGGTAAATATTGCCAACAGCTTATAACCTAAGTATCTAGAAGTGGTCATGAAAAACACTCACCTCTGTTATTTTACATTTTTTTTAAAGCACATTGACTCTTAGAAGGAATGTCATATTGTAACCAGATTGCTTTTCTCTATGTATAATTTGTTGGAAAAATATAAGGGAAGGCTACTCTGCATTTGTTCTGAAATTTAAACAAAGGTGTGAACTTAGGAGGTTATTCCCCTTCTGAGAAAGGTTAAAAGTATCCTCACCTAACCCTAAACCCCTGTTCACTACTCTATGGTCGCTAAATTGGATGGCTATTGGATAGTATCTTTTGCTTGGACTCTCATTTCTACTCTTTATACATCTTTATACACTGGTACCTGCTCTACTCCCATATTCAAAAAATGTCTCTAAATCTAATTTTAACATGTCTACTGCATAAATACCTGAGCCCATCTTTTGAAAAATGCAAGTACCTTTAAAATATGTGCGGGTGAATAAAAGAGATAGGGGAAATGAAGAAATAGAACTATAAAAACTAAGGAGCAATTTGCAATCAGCAGCACAAAACAATTTTTTATTCCAGCCACACTTCATATTTAGGGTACCTACCTTAAACATGCCACTGCATTAAAATCCAGTGCTTCCAACTTTCTGTTTTGAGAGAGAACAAAAGTAAAAAAAAAAAAAAGTGGAGATCTTTTGTAATCAAAATAGCAACAACAATAAACCTCACAGTTAATTCAATTTATTTTAATATGCTTCAACTCACATTTATTGAGCACTTAATATCTTCTAGGTATTGCCCTGGTACAGGGAATATGGATATTGACAAGACAGAACAAGGCACTTGACCATTTGAAGCTTACAGTGGTGTGGGGAGAATAGAGATGGAACAACCCATTCTGATGAGATGCATGTTAAGTGGCAGAGAGTGTTAGGAGCTATGAGAACACAGAAGAGAGGAATTTAACCTATATTCTAAGGGATAAGGGATACCATCATAGTTCTGGGAATGGATTAATTTGCTCTTCTGATCATATACCAGGGGATGGAGCTTGGCTTCCTGGTGCTCTTAAATACTACATACTTGGCTATGTATTTACAGAAGAATACAAGTTTGTGGTTTGTTTCCATTCGATTTTGAAACCAACTGAATCATATGAAGAATTCTTTCCTCTATCTGGGTAGTCCACCTTTAGCCTAAGATGATGTGGGGTTAAAAATCCCCTTCTGTGTGCTTGAGTGGAATGATCTAGGACTTTTCACCCTGCTTCCATGTCTGAGACACTTCCCAGGGGCCCAGGGGAGGGTATGTGTGTGAACTTCCCATGGTGCTTTTTGTCCCATGAAGGATTTACTCCATGAAAGTGCTGACTGGCCAGAACTGGTCTCAAGGCCTCTATATGTTATCTGAGGCTCTACTGGTTCCTAGGAATAGCAGTGAATAGAATGAGCCTTGTTTTTGGTGTCTGTCTTCTGCCTGTCTCTTAAACTCCATATTGCCAAATTCTTTTCATATTTTTAATATGAAACACAGAGTGAGAAGCTGTCTGATTGCCCTAGGTGATTTTCACGCTAGAGGGATACTATTCCTGCCTGTTAGCTATGGAACATCATCTTTGGATCTGATGGCCATTCCTGACCCAATTACTGCCCATCCCTGAGTAAGGAAAACTTCATAATATATTTCCAAACAGGGTTGCTTAATTCCAAAGGGGAAAGCAGATATAATGAATATTATCTTTGTTACAAGAGTAGAAGTACAGAGCTCTTCTCTTATTTCTGATGGTAGAAGACCAATGTTTGCAGGGCTCTGTCTGGTTTATAGCACAGTGCATTGGTGCACCCAAAGAGAGGGACTTCTTAAAATTTTCAGTGTATAGGAGTACATATTTTTAATATTTATGCTCTTCTGAAGTGCTGTCAGAATCAGGATTAATGTGTATAACACAACCTTTCAAGAAACTAAGACCCAATAGAAACCTATCTTTAGTTCACTCACAGGTTATCTCAGAAAAATAACATAAAATATTTATTTTCTTTTCAACCAGAACCACTCAAGCTACTGGTAAACTGTCTTATTATCAAGTTACAGTAAAATGTCTACTTAACATAAAAGTATAGCAGATGGTATATGTGCATATTGTATATGGAAAAAGAAAATTTTAGATAATCCAAAGCTTTTATATTTCCTTTAATGTTGCCATTCTCTTGTTTATCATCAAATTCTTGGCTCAGAAAAATAAATAACACAAAATTGGTGAACCTTATCCACAGAACCAGAAACAGGAAGTAGAAATTCTTAGGTTTGCTTCTAACATTGAGGAGGGAAGCAGGGGCGAGTGTAAAAGTGTTAGGTTGGTGCCAAATAATGGGAAAAACCACAATTATTTTTGCACCAACCTAATACAAATGGAAATTCAATTACTGTATGCATATTCAGAAGCTATAAATTAAGCTAAAAAATGTTCAGTAAAATATTTTTCACCCTCTACATTGACAAGCAAACTATCATAATACTTTGAAGGAAGATTCAAACAGAAAATCTCTCAAGTATTTGAAGTTCTTTGCTGAAACACAGTAGTGAAGGAGGGTCAGCCTCTGGCCTCTGCTCCCCACAGATGGATGGTGCAGCCACCATCTCCTCCTGCCCTCAGCTCTTTTCTTACCCACTGATGAGCCCCAGGTTCTTATGTGTGGACACCCCAGCCTGCATGCCCAACACCCACCCAAATGACTGCTATTTGTCAATGTTTTTGATTAAACAAAAATATAACACATTCATAAACAACACAGCCCACTCTAAGAGGGAAGACGTGTCTATACCAGCCTTCGGGTTATGCTGGGGCAGCTTGAAAAGGGAATTGTAGGGGCCACAGAGTTTGCAGCATGGTTATAAGTGGGATGGGTTCTGTGGACTCTTTGCCCACAGAGAGAACTAGGCGCAACAGGAGGGGAACCAGAGGAGGGCCCTTTGAAGGACCTTGTGTAGGGACCCCTGTTGTCTGGGTCTAAGAGCAGTACCCTTCTCCGCAATCACTGTGTTCTCCAATAATATCAATAGCCACTTTACTCAGTTGCTAATATCTAGTGGGTCACTGGATGGGCTCCATTCCTTCTAGTGCTATGTAGAGGCTTATTTTAGGTCTTTCCACTCAAGTAAGGAAACTGCTGTGTACTCTGTGGTTTCTGCTACCTAGTACCTTACCAGATACTTGGAGGTAAGGAAAACAAATATGACACTAAGGGTTCAGTGAGGCCAGTTTTTCTATATAGAGGAATATGACTGTCTGTCTACACATTGGTAGAAATTGATGTAGACTTAGATGTACTCGTGCCTAGAAATATGTGAAAAGTGACTTTTTTTCAGAGGTTGTATCACAGACTCAAGTTTTAGAGTAAGAATTACTGTTTAACAAAATTGCATGCAAAAGAGAATGAAATCAGGTGAACATAAATGGAAGATGGGCAATTATCACCTTTCATTTCCTTGATTGGCCTTGCTAGACCTACAGCTTATAGTCCCCTAACGGCGAAAGGAAGTATTAGGTTTTCTTAGATACATTAAATCATGAGATAAGCTGATCATGGCAAAATGCTAAAACATTATGGAATCATCCGTGGTGTTAACATTGAATTGTTGATAAGAACAATTTTTAAAGAATTTTTAGACTGATGCTCACGCCCTGTATTAGTCTGTCCTCATGCTGCTAATAAAGACATACCTGAGACTGGGTAATTTATATAGGAAAGAAGTTTAATTAACTCACAGTTCCACATGGCTGGGGAGGCCTCACAATCATGGTGGAAGGTGAATGAGGAGCAAAGTCACGTCTTACATGGCGGCAGGCAGAAAAAGCTTGTGCAGGGGAGCTCATTTGTAAAACCATCAGCTTTCGTGAGACTTATCCACTACCATGAGAACAGTATGGGTGAAATCACCCTCGTGATTCAGTTATCTCCACCTAGCCCCACCCTTGATACGTGGGGATTATTATAATTCAAGAGGGGGATTTGGGTGGGGACACAGCCAAACCATATCACCCTCTTTTAATGCAATCATGGTGTTTGGCCAAAAGGATTAAAATGTAATACATCATCATTGTGTGGAGACTAATAGTTTCTTGTGCAGGCTATCTATGCGACGTATATTTCTGTCTACTATGGAGGCTGATTTTCTTCACTGTTACCAGGTTAAAAGAACAACAACAAAAAAATATTTTAACTGATGATTGAGTCCTGAGATCCTGGGCCACTTTGTGTGTTTGTGCTTATCTATAAAGTGGTCTTTCAGCCTAAAGCAAGATGTTTTATTGAAACACTAAGTGCTTGTGGATTTCTTTCTCACTGACTACTCTTTTTAGTATTATTTGCTGGCATCTTGTCTTTGAGTGCTTATCTAGCCCTCTATGTATTATTTATTTTTCTCCTAGCCATTTTTTTTTGTCCCATCTATTTAAATAGCTTTCTACCCACTGCTGACTTTTTAATAGGTGTCTCTGGCCCTGACTTGTTCTGTGAGTTCCAAACTCCTCTATGTAACTGTCTACTTAACATCTGCACTAGAGTAAATAATAGAATATTGAACTCAACATCCAGTCAAGCTTTGGATTCCTACATAGTCCTTAAACATGCTCCTTCTTTCATCTTTCTCAGTATTCCCTGAAGTAAAAAGGTAAGAGTCAATTTTTTTCTCCTTCATTTCCCTCATACTCCACATCTAATCCATTGGAAAACTGCGTTAACCCTTTTATCAACATCTATGCCTGACCACTTATCACCACCAGTGCAGCCACTATCCTAGATGGGCTATCCATGTCTTTCCATGAAAGTGGCCCCCTAGCTGGAATCATTGATTAACTCTTTCACCTTATGGTCAACTCTCCCTAAAGCAACAAAAGTGATTGATACAAACTGTAAGTCACAGCATACCACTTCCCTCTAAAACACAAAGCAAAACATAACAACAAAACACGATAAAACTCTCCATGGCTTTCCTTCACAAACAGAAGAAACCTTTTTTATCATGACCTGTAAGACCTTATTTGGTTCTCAATCTCCTTTCTCGTCAATCGTCATTTCTCAATTTGATTCAGCCTTATGATCTTCCAGAAATGGGCCAATCTCACTTGCATGTCAGGGTCTTGGCACTTGCTAGAATGTTCCTCCTCTAGATCTTTAGCTGACTCATTCCCGTCTGTCATCTTGTAAGAGAGATACTCTCTGACCTCCTTAACAGAGTGCCCAGGCTTCCCTCTTGAACACCTTACCCTATTTCATATTTCTGACACCATATTATGTATTTACTTGTTTTCTCTGTCTCCTTTATTAGAATTAGCTTCCATGAGGTCAGGGAAGTTATCTATTTTTTTTAAATTGCTGTGATCTCAGGACAAAAGACGCTTCAATTAATACCGCTTTAATGATGCATGAACAATTTGAACACTCAGGCTGTATGTATTTTTTCTTCCAGTAAACAAAGATTCCAAACTTTCCACTTAAGTTCTAATCCCTAGGATTTAAATTTTAATTTTAAGTCAGTTTGTAGATTTAATAGTAATTGATTCTTTCTTCAAAGTTTCACAGTATTTACATGTGTGGTTATTATCTGACATTTTAAAATGATAGATATAGCGAGTGCTTTTTGCCAGATGAAAGTACTTCAGCTAATAACAAGAGGTTCTAAGATACAGTAATTTCTTAGAAATGTTGCTCTATGAGTTTTGACTAAAGCCAGTGCATTCTCACTAAGCAGACTCCTAAGTTAGATTAAATTACTCCTACACTGAAGGCATTTCTGAATCACTCTAAGGGGTGAAATTCTTAAGTTCATTTCAAAGAGAAATACTTATTTTCTCACTTTCCTCATCATTTATCTGACCTTCTCTACTGGAAGAAATAGTGTATACTTATGGTTAACAGGAATGTCAAACAATGTATTTAATTGCATTCTAATGTGTGGTATCTTTATTTACTTTATAGAAAAGAAGACATCTCTAAAATTTAAGTTAGTTAGTCCTACTTGCAAATAATGAACTTAATTTCCCATGCCCACTCCAACCCTTTTAAGGCAACAGCTTGTAAGCCATTTACCCGTCAGAGGATACCTGTTTGACTCCTCCCTCAGGTGTACTTAAGGAAGCTGAGGGTCCCAGATAACTCTACCTGGAGCCAAATAACAACTTTGCTACAAAAGTTACAAAACATTTTCACAAAGGCTGGTTCTGTAAATTCAAAGATGCTTCAGAATCACCTGGAAGGCTTGCTAAGGACAGATGGGCAGACCCCCCTGCAGAATGTTAAATTCTATAGGTGCTACAGTCTAAAAGGTTTGTGTCCTCTCAAAATCTGGGTGTTAAAATTCTAGCCCCCAGGGTGAAGGTATTAGGAAGTGCAGCCTTTGGGAGGTGATTAGATCATGAGGGCAGAGGCTTCATGAAGGAGATTAGTGCCCTTGTTTGTTGTTTGTTTGTTTGCTTTTGGATTTTTTTTTTTTTCCATTGAGATGGAGTCTGGCTCTGTCACCCAGGCTGGAGTGCAGTGGACTGTCTCGGCTCACTGCAACCCCTGTCTTCCAGGCTCAAGCGATTCTCCTGCTGCCTCAGCCTCCCGAGTAGCTGGGATTATAGGCACCCCCACTGTGCCCAGCTAATTTTTGTTTTTATTTTTTATTTTTAGTAGAGACGAGGTTTCGCCATGTTGGTCAGGCTGGTCTCAAACTCCTCACCTCAGGTGATCCTCTCGCCTCAGCCTCCCAAAGTACTGGGATTACGGACCTGAGTCACCGTGCCTAAGTTAGTGCCCTTATAAAAGAGACCTGAGAGAGGTCACTTTCCCTTTCCCTCATGTGAAGACACACGGAGAAGCTGTCTCTGAACGACCCAGTGAATCTACTGGCTCCTTGATATTGGACTTCACAGCCTCTGCAAATATGGGAAATAAACTTCTTTTTGTTTAGCAGCCATCCAGCCTATGCTATTTTTGTTATAGCAGCCTGAATAGAGTAGACAATAGATCTAAGTCATGCCCTATCTGCTCCTGGTTGACGGCCTTACTTTGAGAACCACTGCCCTAGGCTACCCTGAAGACCAAGTTTGCATTGTAACTTGTAGACTAGAAATTAATTTCCTTTTGATTTCCCTGAGAATTAGGATTCCTTAGAAAAAGCTCACAGGGTCCTTTCCCAACTCAGGATCTAGAATAGTGAGCAAAACCTGACCAAAAGAACCGTGTCCTTTCCTGTTCTGATAACCTTAACTTTGTTTCTGAAAGATAAGTCTGCTCCCTTTGTGGATAACCTACTGTGAACTGAGGCAAGAAGTTTTCTTATATAAATGTTGAGTATCCTGTACATGCAAAATAGTTTGTGGCCTAAAAACCCTAAATAATGCCACTTTTCCCTACTGTGCCTATTTTATGAGGTGGGGAATAGTAGAAACCTCAAGAATTTCAATAGCACAAAAGAGCTACTAATTAGTTTTGATTGCTCTGGAAATGTGAGAAGTCACCCACCATAACATTCCTCTTGTGAGCAAGCAGGGAAGAAGGGGGATTTGAGGCCACTGTATGATATAACAGATCTTTCCAGCTCACTTGGGTAGGGTAATGCATCGAGTCATAAAGAAGTGATTGAAAAGTGGAACAGATTTCCACCTGTCTAACCGGGACATTATCCCAGTGCCTAACGCTTGTGAAGGAAGGTGTATCAGTGCGGACATTATCTGCCTCCTGTGTAAGTTCGTTCTGAGCCTACTGGGGAAGAAATTTAGGCCAGATCTACCTTGGGGGAAATCAAGATTCCATTAGAATATCCCTTACGCCAGGAATGGGAGTTAAAAGCCTTCCTCTTATGAGGCTTGAGTGAAGTGGAGGTAGAGAGTGCAATCATGTCCAGTACAATCCTAAGTATAAATGTATATTTTCTTTTTTTTTTCATACAACAAATGTGCTTTCTAAATATTTGGAAAATGAAATTTTTTCATTTTATTTTTAGTTGATCATAATTGTACATCTATATGGGACACAAAGTGATATTTCAATACGTGTATACAATGTGTAATGATTGTATACAATGTGTAGTGATTATAATGTGTAATGATTGTAATTAACATATCTACCACCTTGAACAATTATTATTTCTGTGTGTTATGAACTTTCAAAATTCTCTCTTCTAGTTTTTTGAAAATACACATTAAGTTGTTAACTGTATTTACATAACTAATTATATTTTTTAAAATGCTGCAGGGCACTATAACTTATTCCTCCCATTTGGTTGTAACTTACTATCTGTTAACCAATCTCTTCTTATCCTTCTCTTGTATCTTTCCAGCCTCTAATAACCACAATTCTACTCTCCATTTCTATGTGCTCAATTCTAGCTCCCACATATGAGTGAGAATATATGATATTTATCTTTCTGTAGAAGTATCCATTTTAATGTCAATAAAAGACATAGAAATAACACTTATTATATAATGTACATCTGGAATGATGGCTAAGATAAGAACATTATTTTTGTTTAGGTAAGCTGTGTTCAAGCAAGTTAAACACTTCCATATAAAATTTTCAGACTTAGAGAACATCATTTAATTAAGTGAATAATTTCATCAAGTGCATATCCATTAGAAAACTAAATGATTCATGAAGGGAGTGATGTAGGGAGAAACACCTAAAATTAATGTGAATTTTAAACCTACCTATCCATACTTTTTCTGTGAAGTCAATAAATAAATAGGAAAAGTAAGTAAGTAAACACATAAAGAAATGTGGTCACCTAGCACTGTGGCAGAGACTCTAGATTTTATTTACTAATTATAGCCCCATCCCTGGTCACTTGCCACTATATAGACATTGTACATGCCAGATTTATTTTGAGGCAAATGCAATCATTTTGAAATGCCATCATTTTGAAATGCCTTGTTTTTAAAGTAAAAATGTGTTCACATTACAAAACCACTATCACAAGACATTTCTATTAAAAATAGTCCTGCTGCTTGTATTTAATGCTTTCTAGACTGCAGTGTAGCTCAGAGGGGGAGTGTGAAGCACATGAAGGCATTAGAGTAATCATTAAAGATCAAGGGATTTCCAATTATCAAGTCACACTTAGTAAACAATAGGTTGAGATAAATGAAGCATGGCTTGGCAGTTTCATATTCTGAATCAAATATTTTCAAGAGAATAAGAAAAAAGATGCTTGCACCTTATAAAAGATATAGACAATTGTCAATGCATTTGAGAAAGAGGCTTATCAAAACTCCCCAGTAATTCCTTATTTCCAATTCTTTAATAGTTAATAGAAGATATTATATAAAATCTCTCCCTGTGATAAAGAATCCAGGGGCGTATTTGCAAGACCATTTTCCACATTCTGATTCCAAAGCTGCTATTCCAAAATAAGGTACATTTTAACCCTATCATTGGGAATCCAATAAAGCCTCAATTAACTAGATTGTGTTTCTTCTGTGCTTAATTTTAGTAGAGAAAATTCACAACAGAATTAGCTGTAAGAAAGGGTTTTTTTCAAAAGAATAACTTTTCAAGGTATGTCCTGGGGTCAAATAGATAGAGACCAATCTTCTTTATTCTTTATATTTACAACTACAACAGTGTACCTCAATTCTGAAGATTCCAAATGATTCCTACAAGGCACAACAAGATGTTCACTCATCATAGAAAGATTCAATTATGTTTGCTGGACAGCATC
This sequence comes from Colobus angolensis palliatus, assembly GCF_000951035.1. NCBI lineage: Eukaryota > Metazoa > Chordata > Mammalia > Primates > Cercopithecidae > Colobus > Colobus angolensis. Next base: position 228,061 of record NW_012115433.1, read on the forward strand.
TGCTAAGGCATAAAGGGGGAATAATGTGTTTTAGGAACATTTCCAACAGCATTAGAGAAAGAAAATGGACATGGCTGGGTGGTCTCATTGTTATAAAGTGGTGAGCACAGTTCATTGCAGAGAAATGCAAAGCTCTCAGGAATGTTTTAGTTACATCATATTTAAAATAAAACATTGGTTAGGGTGAGTTAATTGGGAGCCAGGTAATCTTCAAGATTGCTCCTAGCTAAGTCTTTCCATTCTACGTGGTGTTACCTGATTTTGGAAGACTTCATCACCTCTGTCTATGAATGAAAAGAGCTTGTTTCAGTTTCTGAAGCCATATTGAATTCTTACCTAGGTTTCTGGCTCACCCATCAACAAGTATCCAGACAGTGGCATTAAAAAAATTGTGCTTGCCAATTTATTCAGATCCAACCAACACTTATTACATTCCTACTGTGTGCATTAACCAAGAACATTTATATATGTTGAATAATGTAATCATTCAAAAATCATCTGAAAATTAACATTTTTAAGTCAAGAAATGAATCTTCGAGAAGAAAATTACAAAATAAATGGCAAAATAAGAGCATGAAAGTTTTTTAAAAATTGATTACAATTGTGGCATTTATTCCTCTATACTACTTACTGAAATATGGCACAATGGAACTTCGGCCAAAGAGCCTCATCTCAACCAGATTTCCTATCCTGTTTGGTGTCCTTGGCCATTTCTCAGTTCTAAAGGCTGAGGACTTCCCTCTTACTCAGCTCAGATACTACCTAGTATATCCTCCCTGTATTCAGAATCACATCCATAATACATTGACGTTTTCTGTGGTTCTTACTTTTCTGAGCACACCATGGCTGAAACAGCCTTGCTTTAGCGCTTGAGTGCCTGTCAAAGGACGTTTACCTGTTGCAGCTCTGCTCATTCCTTTGGTGAGAACTTGGTGCTAACTCACTCTTTTGAAGTGCACCTTTGGGAAAGAAATTTGAACTGCCTTAGGTAAGTAAATCCTTATGATCCTCTGGTTCATTGTGCATTCTCACAAATTGAGTCAATATTGTTGAAAGCCTTTTATAAACAGGAATAGTCCTGGGAGTTGATTATGTGAGAATGATTAAGACAATATCTCTAACTTCTATGAATGCATATAGAGTGCAAGATAGTAACCCATAACTGCAGCCTCTTAAGTGCTTTACTAAAAGCACATATGGAACACTATAAGAGGTATGTTATGATATGATTAATTCTAGTTAATAGAATTTCAAGAAGGGCTTCAGAGAAAAAGTGGCAATTGATTTACGCTTTGAAGAAGTAGTTGCTTTGGCCAGGTAGAAAATAAGGGACAGAGCAGTATAAGAAGAAATAATGACAAACTTAGGAGGCCTAATGGGATGATTAGAGGGTTGGTCCATGGTTTAGTTTGCAGGACCCTTCATTTCCTTTGGTTTGGATCACAATTCAAGTCACTAGAGACTGGTTGAGAAAAATCCAAAACCTCTCTTGGGGAATCCCTTGTACTTTGGGCTTGAAGACGCTTGTAGAAGTAGTGTCCTTGGAGCAGCTGGACTTTCTATATTTTTGTGTAGTCAACCGCCATGTCTGTCATTAACTATTTTATGTACACTCCACCCAATTGCTGCTATAGAATGGTGAAAAGTGAACATTAAAATAATTAGTATGCAAATAAAGCTAAATTTCCAAATGACTTTGTGAAAAACTCCCATTTTCTTTTTCCGTCATTTGGTGTATATTCCAGTTGGTCACAGTTAAATTCTTGTTGGTTTCTAATTCTGCTGATCAATATACCCAAATTTTAAAACATTTTTGAATTGTTTGTGTGTGATATACCCTTTGTATTTCACATCGGAACTGACCATCCATATATTCCAGTATGTTAAAAGCAGAACTTAATTCTATAATGTCTTCCCCTAATGTCTCCTTGCATCAGAGAGGTCCAGGATTATTTGCCAAATGTGGTCATGTGAGAGGAATATATTTTGTTTCCTGTTCCAGAATTGCTCTTCATTAGGAGCAAATGATGACACAGCTGCTTGTTGAAAGTAGTTGATTTGTAAATGCCCTGAGTCTTAGTCAATTCAGACTGCTAAAATGAAGTAGCATAGACTGGATGGCTTATAAACAAAAGAAATTTATTTCTCACACTTCTGCAGGCTAGAAATCCAAGATCAAGATGCCAACATTGGTTGGGTTCTAGTGGGGTGCTCTCCTAGGCTGCAGACTGCCAACTTCTCATTGTGTCTTCCCATGGCAGAAAGAGGGCAAGAGAGCTCTCTGGAGTCCCTATTATAGGGTCCTAATTTCATTCATGCGGGTGCTTCATGCATAACCTAATTACTTCTCAAAGGTATCATTTCACAATATCATCACATTGGGAGATAGGATTTCAACATATGAATTTTGGGGAGTCACACCCATTCAGACACTTATACCATGGAAACTATTGTAATTAGAGTTCTTATAAATGGAAGTTTCTTTAAAAAATATGTCTCACTTCAATTAGCATTATTTTCCAGATAATTAACCAGAATAGTATTAATTATATCTAGAATATTCAGAGAAAGAACTTTTTAAAAAATTTCAAATTTTATTGTAGGTTCGGGGTCTACATGTGCAGGTTAGTTACATGTATAGCTTTTGTGTTGCTGGGGTTTTAAGTACAAACAATTCCACCACCAAGGGAGTAAGCATTGTACCCAATACGTAGCTTTTTGACTCTCATCCTCCTCTCATCCCTCCCCCTCAAGTAAGCCTCAGTTATTGTTTCTGTCTTTGTGTTCATGTGTACTCAATGTTTAGCTCACACTTATAATTGAGTACATGTGGTATTTGGTTTTCTGTTTCTGCATTAATTCACTTTAGTATAATCAACTCCAGCTGTGTCCAGGTTGTTGGAAAAGGTGTGATTTTATTCTTTTTAATGGCTGTGTAGTATTTTGTGGTATATATGTACAGCACTTTCTTCAGTTCAGTGCTGGTGGACATCTAAGGTGTCCATGCTTTTGCTACTGTGTATAGTGTTAACAATGAACAACCAAGTGCATGTGTGGTTTTTTTGGTAGAATTATTTCTATCCCTTTGGATATATACCCAGTGATGGGATTGCTGGATCAAATGGTAATTCTGTATAAAGTTCTTTGAGAACTCTCCAAACTGCTTTCCACAATGTCTAAATTAATGTGTCTTCCCACAGGCAGTATATAGGCATTCCCTTTTCTCTGCAACCTCACCAACATCATTTATTTTTTGACTTTTGGTAATAGTCATTTTGATAGGTGTGAGATGGTATCTCATTGTGGTTTTGACTTGCATTTCTCTAATGAGTAGTAATACTGAAGTTTTTTTATATGTTGGTTGCATTTTTTTTTTTTCTTCTGAGAAGTGTCTGTTAATGTCCTTTGTCCATTTTTTAATGGGGTTGTTTTTTGCTTGTTGATTTGTTTAGGTTATTGATAGATTCGGGATATTAGACCTTTGTCAGACACATAGTTGGCAAATGTTCCCCCATTGTGTAGATTGTCTGTTTACTCTGTTGATAGTTTCTTTTGCTGTGCAGAAGCTCTTTAATTAGGTCCCATGTGTCTGTTTTTGATGCAATTGCTTTTGAGGACTTTGTCATGAAATCATTGCCAAAGCCTATGTTGAGAAGGGTATTTCCTAGGTTTCTTCTAGGATATTTGTAGTTTTAGGTCTAACATTAAGTCTTTAATCCATACTGAGTTGATTTTTATATATCATATAAAGAGGGATTCCTGTTTTAACCTTTTGCATATGGCTAGCCAGTTATCCCAGCACCATTTATTTAATAGGGTGTCCCTTCTCCATTGTTTGTTATTGTCAACTTTGTCAAAAATCAGATGGATATAGGTATGCAGCTTTATTCCTGGGCTTTCTAACCTATTCAGTTGCTGTAACTCTAACTTTTTGTAGCAGTGCCATGTTGTTTTGGTTACTGTAGCCTTGTAGTGTAGTTTGAAGTCAAGTAATGTAATCTCTCTAGCTTTGTTCTTTTTGCTTAGGATTACCTTGGCTATTTGGGCTCTTTTTTTTAATATGAATTTTAAAATAGTCTTTTCTAGTTCTGTGAATAATATTATTGGTAGTTTGATAGGAATAGCATTGAATATTTAAATTGCATTGGATAGTATAGCAATTATAACAATATTGATTCTTCTAATCCATGAGCATAGAATATTTTACTATTTGTGTTTTCTCTGATTTTTTTCAGCAGTGTTTCATAATTCTCATTGTGAAGCTCTTTCACCTTCCTGATTAGCTGTATTCCTAGGTGATTTATTCTTTTTGTGGCTATTGTAAATAGGATTGAATTCTTAATCTGTTTCTGTTTGGATGTCATTGGTGTATAGAAATGCTGCTGATTTTTATACATTTATTATGCATTGTGGAACTTTACTGAAGTGTTTATCAGTTCTAGGAGCCTTTGGGCACACAATAATAGTGGAAAACATCAACACCCCACTGGCAGTGTTAGATAGATTATCGAGGCAGAAAACTAACAAAGATATTTGAGATGCAAACTTTGACACTTGACAAAATGAACCTAACAGACATCTACAGAATACTCTAAACAACAACAAAATACACAATCCTTTCATACGCACACAGCACATACTTTAAAACTGACCACTTACTTGACAAAAAGCAATGCTCAGCAAATTTCAAAAAACCTGAAATTATAGCAGCCACATCCTCAGAATATAGGACAATAACAATAGAAATCAACATTAGAAGATCTATCAAAACAGTACAATTACATGGAAATTAAACAACCTGCTCCTGAATGACTTGGGTAAACAACAAAATTAAGGCGGAAATTTAGAAGAATTATGTGAAACTAATGAAAACAAAAAAACAGCATACCAGAATCTTTGGAACACAAATAAAGCAGTGTTAAGGAAAAAATTTATAGTGCTAAATTCCTACACCAAGAAGTTAGAATGACTTCAAATTAACAACCTAACTTCACACTTACAGGAACTAGAAAAAAAAACAAGAGCAAACCAACCCCAAAGATAGAAGAAAAGAAATAACCAAAGTCAGAGCTGAGCTGAATAAAATGGAGACCAAAAATCCATATAAAAGATCAATGAAACCAATAGTTGGTTATTTGAAAAAACAAATAAGACTGACAGACTACTAGCTATATTAATATAGATAAAAAGAAGATCTAGGTAAACACAATTTGAAATATCAAAGGTAACATATCCACCAACTCCAAAGAAATACAGAAAAGCCCTCAGACACTGTATTAGTCCATTCTCAATCTGCTATAAAGAACGGCCTGAGGCTGTGTAATTTATTTAAAAAAAAAGATATATAATTGACTCACAGTTCTGCAGGGCTGGGGAGGCCTCAAGAAACTTAAAGTCATGGAGGAAGGGTAAGCAAACACATCCTTCACGTGGCAGCAAGAAGGAAAAGTGATGGAAAAACCTCATATAAAACCATCAGATCTCGTGAGAAGTCGCTATCAAGAGAACAACATGGGGGTGACCAACCCCATGATTCAATTACCTCCCACCAGTCCCTCCCACGGTGCATGGGGATTGTGGAAACTATAATTCAAGATGAGATTTGGGTGGGCACAGAGTCGAACTATATCATTCCTCCATGGCACCTCCCAAATCTCAGGTCCTCACATTTCAAAACCAGTTGTACCTTTCCAACAGTCATCCAAAGTCTTAGCTCATTCCAGCATTAACCCAAAAGTTCAAGTCCAATGTCTCATCTGAGATAAAGTAAGTCCCTTCTTCCTATGAGCCTGTAAAATCAAAAGCAAATTAGTTACTTTTTAGATACAATGGGGGTACAGAAATTTGGTAAATACACCCATTCTAAGTGGGAGAAATTGGCCAAAATAAAGGGGATACTAGTTCCATGCAAGTCTGAAATCTAATAGGGAAGTTATTAAATCTTAAAGTTTCAAAATAATCTCCTTTGATTCCATGTCTCACGTCCAGGTCACACTGATGCACAAGGTGGGTGCCCATGGCCTTGGGCAGCTCCACCCCTGTGACTTTGCAGGGTACAGCTCCCCTCCTGACAGCTTCCATGGGCTTGTGTTAAGAGTCTCTGGCTTTCCAGGTGCACAGTGTAAGCTGTTGGTGGACCTACCATTCTGGGGTCTGCAGAACAGTGTCCCTCGCCTCACCACTCCATTAGGCAGTGCCCCAGTGGGGACTCTGTGTGGGGGCTCTGACTCCCCATTTCCCTTGCATGCTGCGCTAGCTGAGGTTCTCCATGAGGGCTCCACCCATGAATCAAAATTCTGCCTGGACATCCAAGTGTTTTCCTCTGAAATCTAGATGGAGGTCCCCAAACCTCAGTTCTTGACTTCTGTGTTCCCACAGGCTCAATGCCATGTGGAAGCTGCCAAGACTTTGGGCTTGCAACCTCTGAAGCAATGGCCTGAACTGTGCTTGGGCCCCTTTTAGCCACAACTGGAGCTGAAGCAGCTGGGATGCAAGGCACCCTGTCTGAGGCTGCATAGAGCAGGGGAGCCCTGATCCCAGCCCAGGAAACCATTTTTCTCTCCTAGGCCTCTGGGCCTGTGATGAAAGGGGCTGCTCCGAAAATCTCTAACATGCCCTGAAGACATTTTCCCCATTGTCTTGGTGATTAACATTTGGCTCCTTATTACTTATGCAAATTTCTGCAGCCAGCTTGAATTTCTCCTCAGAAATTGGTTTTTTTATTGGATCATCAGGCTGCAAGTTTTCCAAACTTTTATGGTCTGCTTCTGCTTGAATGCTTTGCCAGTTAGAAATTTCTTCTGCCAGATACCCCCAATCATCTCTCTTAAGTTCAAGATTCCACAGATCTCTGGGGCAGGGAAAAAATGCCACCAGTCTCTTTGCATAGCAAGAGTGACCTTTACTCCACTTCTCATCAAATTCCTCATCTCCATCTGAGACCATCTCATCCTGGACTTTATAGTCCATATCACTATCAGCATTTTGGTCAAAGTTATTCAACAAGTCTCTAGGAAGTTCCAAACTTTCCCAAATCTTCTTATCCTCTTCTGAGCCCTCCACACTGTTGCAACTTCTGCCTGTTACCCATTTCCAAAGTTGCTTCCACATTTTTAGGTATCTTTACAGCAGTGCCTCACTACCTCAGTATCAATTTACTGTATTAGTCCATTCTCATGCTGCTACGAAGAACTGTCCAAGACTGGGTAATTTATAAAGAAAAGAGATTTAATTGACTCACAGTTCCACAGGGCTTGGGAAGCCTCAGGAAACTTACAATCATGGTGGAAGTGGAAGCAAACACATCCTTCTTCACATGGTGGCAGGAAGGAGAAGTACTGAGCAAAGAGGGAAAAGCTCCTTATAAAACCATCAGATCTCATGAGGACAAACTATCACAAGAACAACATGGGGATAACTGCCCCCATGATTCAATTACTTCCCACTGAGTCACTCCTACAACATGTGGGGATTATGGGAACTACAATTCAAGATGAGATTTGGGTGGGGACACAGCCAAACCATATCAGAGACTATTATGTCCACCTCTATGAATACAAACTTGAATAATTAGAAGACTGGATAAAATCCTGGAAACATACAACTTTCCAAGATTGACCCAGGAAGAAATTGAAATCCTGAAAAGACCAATAATTAGTTCCAAAACTGAATTAGTAAAAAACAAAACAAAATGAACAAAACAAACAAAACACCTACCAACCAGAAAAAGCCCTGGATCATACTGATTCACAGCTAAATTCTACCAGACATAGAAGAGCTAGTACCAATCCTACTGAAATTATTTCAAAAAATTGAGAAGGGACTACTCTCAAATTCATTCTTTTAGGCCAGCATCATTCTGATACCAAAACTTGGTAAGGATACAAGAAAAAAAGAAAACTTCAGACCAATATCCCTGATGAACACAGTTGCAAAAATCCTAAACAAAGTACTAGTAATTTGAATCCAGCATCACATCAAAAAACTAATCCACCATGATCATGTAAGTTTTATTGCTGGGATGCAAGCTTAGTTCAACATTCACAAATCAATAAATGGGATTTGTCATATAAACAGAACTAAAACCAAAAAGTATATGCCCATCTCAATAGATTCAGAAAAATCTTTTGAGAAAATGCAACATCCCTTCATCTTAAAACTCTCAACAAATTAGGCAGCAAAGGAACATAACTCAAAAAAATAAGAGCCACCTATGACAAACCCACAGACAACATACTAAATGAGCAAACGCTAGAAGAATTCACCTTGAGACCCAGAACAAGACAAAGATTCCCACTATCACCACTCCTATTCAACATAGTACTGGAAATCTTAGCCAAAGCAATCAGGCAAGTGAAAGAATTAAAAGGTATCCAAATAGGAAGAGAGGGGCTGGGTGCAGTGGCTCATGCGTGTACTCCTAGCACTTTGGGAGTCCAAGGCAGCCAGATGACTTGAGCTTAGGAGTTCAAGACCAGCCTGGACAACATGGTGAATCCTGTCTGTCTGTCTGTCTGTCTGTCTCTCTCTCTCTCTCTCTCTCTATCTTTCTTTCTTTCTTTCTTTCTTTCTTTTTCTTTCTTTATCTATCTATGTATCTATCTAATATGTACGTTCACACACACACACACACAAATAGGAAGAGAGGAATCATGTAATCTAGAATAGGAACCATGTAAATAAATAAAATAGATATGTCATCTGCAAAGATGACATGATTCCATACTTAGAAAATCAGAGAAAGAACTGTTGCAATCAATGAAGTTTCCAGAAAGCCAAAGCATGTCTTATGAAAACTGAATGATTTTATTTTCAACAATTCTATATTTAAAAAACAATAAAACAACTTTTCAAAAATATATCATATAGTATGTTGCCTTTTTAGAGTTTGATCATAACTATGCCTTTCCTTATTATTATTGATATAAATGATTGTACAGTCCTAAATATAGTGGTTGTCATCCATGAGGTTCTGTTTTCCCCCTAGATTAGTCTTTGGATTAGGCAGTGGCTCATGCCTGTAATCCCAGCACTTTGAGAGGCCAATGCCAGAGTATTGCTTGAGGCCAGGAGCTTCAGACCAGCCTGGGTTAAAAAGTGAGATCTCATCTCTACAAAATATTTTTAAAAATTAGCTAGGTACAGTGGCATGCACCTGTAGTTCTAGCTACTACAGAGGCTGAGGCTGGAGGATTGCTTACACCTAGGAGTTTGAGGCTGCAGCGAGCTATGGAGTGCCACTGCACTCCAGCCTGGGTGACAGAGTGAGACCCCATCTCTAAAAAATTGTTTTGAAAAAAGTCAATGGACTTCTTCTATCTCTTTCGATGTTTACTTGTAATCTGCTAGTTTCTGTCAAGTACATTTTAATTCATTTCAACTAAAGCCAAAACAAACAGTTAATAATTACCCTATATATCCTAGGTGCTGGGTTAAAGGCTGAGATTGCTAGGAAAAATAAGAAATCCTATGTTTCACTATCCTCTGTAACCCTCGGCAAATTATGAGACACGATATATTGTAACTTAAAATCCCCTTTATGATGTTAAATTTTAAAAGCCAGACACAAAAAGACAAATACCCAAATACTACATGATTTCACTAATATGTGGAATGAAACAAACAAATGAAAAACAGAAATGAGACCACAGAAGCAGCAAGTAGTGAGAAGGAAAGGAAGCGGATGATGAGGAGAGGTTGGTCAATGAGTCCAAAGTTACAATTAGAGAGGAGGAATAAGTTGTGGGGCTCCATTGTATAGTAGGGTGAGTATGGTTAACGGTAAGGCATTGTACATTACAGAATAGCCTGAGGGGAGGCCTTTGAATGTTCTCACAACAAAGAAATGATACACGCATGAAGTGATGAATTTGCTGAGTACCTTGATTTGATCATTATACAGCATATATATGTATTAGTATATTAAATTGTGCTTTAGAAATATGTAAAATTGTAATGCGCCACTAAAAATTTTTAAAAATCCTCATTTGGGGTGAATTTCTGTTTATCTTGCAAGCAAATTTATAGGCTCCACTATAGCTCTTTTTTCATATGTAGATATTTTTTCTATTATGTCTAACTTCAAAATGTGACTTTTAGGTTAAGTCAACTGTTACTAATTTACCTGCCCCTAAATGCCTTTTTTTCCCCTGTTTGTGTGGGACTTAATGGTGTATGGCTCTTTCTACCTGAGTTCTCGTGGAGCGAGGTGTAGACAGTGCGCCCCAGACCTTCCTCCTCTTGTGATACTAGGAAATGATGGCATCATTAGTGAGTCTCTAGAAACGTCCTGACAACTAGCATGCTGGGAAGGAGGTGGCTAGGATAATGAGTAATAAAAACAATGATGACAGTAATAACAGCAGCACGTTATGTATCATGATTTTATGTTAAACTCAGATATTTTATTCCTTTTATCTGTTACTCTTTTCCCATCATCTGGCAGCATGGAGAGCTCCTGCATGCTGTACTCTGTCAGACAGGGGAAGATAAATCTAAAACTAAGTCAATTAAGTGATTTCAATGGGATTCTCTAGGAGGAGGTAACTTTCTGAAAACTCTTTTCCATGCAATCTGTGACAGCTGTAGTAGAACAGAAACAGCCTGTGCCATATGCAGGCAGAGAGGGCTTCAAACAGCCCACTCCCCATCATGAGTTTCTTGGTTTCTGCAAAAAGGGGAAGATGTACAAAATTGTCCCATGCTCTCTGGATTCTTTGCCTTCTCATACCATTCCAGATCCATGCACAACAACAGAAACGAAGAGTATGGAAGAGAAAGTGGGTGACGGCATGTTTTTTTAGGATGTCATTGTTGTGAGGGAGAAGGAACAAGGGAGCCCCGTGGCAGAGGTTGTGGACAGGAGAGCACCTGTGTGGAACAACTGGTAGTACGTAGATGGTTCTCAGAGGACTGGTCCTACCAGAGAGAGCCAACAAGTCAGTGTGTATGGAGGTGGAGGTGGGGTGGGTAGAAGGACAACAGCACAGTAACAAATTGCTTGTGCTTAGACAGTAGACCACAAGATAGTCAACTTGGAAAATCCACGGTAGAGGCAGAGGCTGACACTCCAGACTAGGTGGGAAAAGTGACATCTCCATGAAGGCCGTGAGGACTTAAGAATGGCACTGAGACCAGAAACACTCCTCTCTCACAATGTCATAATACTCAGTAAGTACTCCTCAAATTCACCAGTATGGAAATGAGTACTGTGGGCAAGAAAAGATTGCAGGTAAAGCAAGAACGGTGGTACGATGGAGCTGAAATTCACACTTGACCACATTTAAGTTCAATAATGACAAAGTGAGATTGAATGGGTGGGCAACGTGGAGTTATTGGTGCTGTTGCTTTTGACCTGCCAATATTGGAATCCAGTCCTGGGTGCTGGGTTGCATTGATACAAGAAAATAAAGAAGCTCTGAATTTGCATGCTTGTGTCCACAGGGACCTGTGGAACCTCCTGATCTTATGTTAACAGGGATGGCTGGGCCTTTGTTCTTATTTTCCTCACACCCACATGACCATAGTGTGGAGATTGCAGGCAGTTTTATGCCTGTGGACATCAACATTGAGGACAGTTGCCAAAACCAATCCTGTGGCATTTTTAGGCATCATCAATGGTATTCATTTTTAACAAAATTACATTGAGCGAAACATTAATTGTGTAATTTATTACAGTGTGACAGTTAATGATCCATGAGCACTGTACAGATGGTGCCTCACCTGCTTAACAAGTGTGGATTATGATACATTTTCAAGAGGAATCAGGCCCAGTTACACTCTTCCACACATTAACAATTTTTCTTCTAAAATGACTATGGGTTCTTGCCAAATTTCCAGTAGTCTGATGTTGTTGACAAATTTGTTGATTTCAGTATTATCTTATCCTCTTACCTATTCTTGACATTTATTAAGCACAGTGTTTTAATTTTCTCTTTTACTTTTGGTCTGCATCAACCACACTGTATCATGTTTGGTCTTACAGAATAAAATACAAGAAATATGATGTCAATGGAGATGAGTTTTTCTTTCTATGATTTTCTCTTTTTTTCTATTCCTTTCTATTCTATTCTATATATTTTTTTTTGACAGAGTCTCACTCTGTCACCCAGGCTGGAGTGCAGTGGTGCGACCTCAGCTCACTGCAACCTCTGCCTCCTAGGTTCAAGCAATTCTCCTGTCTCAGCCTCCCTAGTAGCTGGGATTATAGGCGGGTGCCATCAAGCCAGGCTAATTTTTGTATTTTTAGTAGAAACGGGGTTTCACCATATTGCTCAGGCTGTTCTGGAACTCCTGACCTCATGTGATCCACCTGCCTTGGCCTCCCAAAGTGCTGTGATTACAGGAGTGAGCCAATGCGCCTGGCCTGGCCCTTTTATTTCTTTAATATAGTAGATTAGAAATTCATTTAATGCACATGTAGTTTTTAAAATATTGCCTATAAATTATTTTAATAATGGCTTTATTAAGATACAATTCTCATGCCATAAAAAAGTACACAATTCAGAGGCTTGTGTTCTCTCTACTCTCTGATGACAATTGTTCAATGAATTTATGTCTTTCGGGATAAAGATAAAAATCTATAACATGTCCTACAAAGCCCTTAACGATATTGCTCTTGTCTCTCTCTATGACTTTACTATCGTCCCCTGCTAAGCAGAGTGCTTGACATATAATAGATGTACAATAAATATGCTGAATGAATGAAGAAATAAATGTCTTCTGCAAGACTTATTTTCAAAGCTGGAGCATACTTATATAATGGGAGAGAAAAATAAGCCACCCTGGAAAGATTTGCTATGGAAAAGAGGACATTATTTTTCTACATGATTTTTAAATCATCCTCCTTCCACTTGGAGAACTGCTGATCACGAGGGCAGCACAGTGACCTTGTCAGACTCCTGCCTGATTCTTGAACTTCTCTTTGAAGCAAGTAAATGAAATCTGTTTCAAAAACTGCTGTTTCTTTTTCTTCTGATACTTGAAAATGTGAATTCACCTTTCTGAATAGATTTCGATTTGGGGTAAGATAGAAAATGGGCCTTAGATAAAAGTAAGGAAAAGAAAAATGAGGTTCTGGACAAGGCAGTACTAAAATTATTCTGTAAATAAATGTAAAGGTACTGTCTAGTTTGGGTATGAAAAATTTTTTGGTGTTAATTTATTTTTTAATTGAGTGAGGCTTGGGAACCGGTATTCGGTGCCCTTGAAGTATATGCGGATGGTGGAGATGAAGAAATTAGCTTTGCTGAGAGCGACTGCCTATGGTAAAAAGGAGACAGGCTACAGAGCACAGAGGAAGGGGACAAAGGGACTTTGAAATATGGATGAATGATGAGTTTGGAGACAGTGATGGCTGATGTCCTATCATGATATCAAATTGAATTCTCTTTTGTGACTTCTTCCTTCCTCCCCACCACCTTCTCAGATTCAGTCTTTAGTAAGGCTCTTTTAACCATTACAAACTAGAGCAAGCCCTGTCTTAACTCTGCCACGAATAAAGACAGGAGGGACATGATCAGAGTTTGAAGCAGAGCAGGACAAGAGAGAGTAGGAGGAATTTGTGTGATCGACTGAGAAATTACTGAGGAAAATCCTGGAGCAGGAATTGAAGATTGACTGAGATGATCAGGTTATTTATGTGATTATCCACTACTCCCAAACACCCAAATCCAAAGGAAAATCACAGAAAAGAATGTTTCTGAAAACAAATGTAGAATGGGTTTTGACATTGTTTTATTTGGAAATTAAAGCTAAAATAGAGCCCAAATCTCCTGACTTACATTTACAGTAGTTGGCCTGAGGTTGCAGAAGGGTCTAAATAGGAAGACTTACACAACGCTTTTTGACAACACACTGAAGACACAGATCATAGCACAATGGTTCAAGGCTATAATACCAAATATACACAACAGAGACAGGTGCGACTCATCCTTTCACTTCTCCTGCTTTTTTTTTTTTTTTTAATATGGGCATGTATCACAATTTCCTGCCACAAGAGAGGCAGCCCTCTTGACACTTTCCTCTGTGGCTCCATTAGCTGCTTCCATCTCAGCACTAAGGATATGGAGGGGGCCATGGAAACCCTCATCCTGCAGCCCACAGGCCCCTTCCCAAGCCTGGCTCCCTGTAAAGTATGGGGGCACCATGATTACAAATGGGGTGTGCTTCCAAGGCCAGGTAGATTTGGTGCCTTCTAGAACTCTGTGTGCTCTCACATAGAGGTGATGAGATGTCTGCCGCTTTTCAGAGAACTTGATTGCAATGGCTGGGTGGGAGGGGTATGGACAGAGATGGACAAAGAGATTTTGAAATATGGATGAATGGTATTGACAGAGACAGGTTCGCCCTGGAGGAAAGAATGGACAGACGCTGGTTCACCCAAGGACCAAGATGGGCTGGCCCCGGGAGAGTGCGGACAGATAAGGGCTCCACATGGGGTTTTAGGCCCACAACTCTCACAACCTGCCAGGGCCTGGGGCCAGGGACCACTGGGGCTCATGTCCAAATGTGCAGCTGCTCCTGGGGGCCCTTGACCATTGACAACCCCTAAGCCACCTCTCCATGATGCCTGGCCTAACCCCCATCCTTTCTTTTTTTCTTTTCTACCGCCACCACCACACATTTGCAGTGGAGTTTCCTACATGTGGGGAAATAGCAGGGGTCAGCACAATCAGAGGGTTAATCCTCGTTCTGGGAAAACCAAGGTGTCTCCCCTGCCAGGCAAATATTGCTCACTCTTAAATGTCATGGTACATGCTGCAGCCAGCCAGCTGACCTAAAGCCACTCTGGTGTCTGTGTCCTCTTGGGGGTCTTAGGATTCTCACAGGAAATCACTCTAGCCAAAATTCTAGCACAACATTTCAGAAGCAGCTGTTTTCTGGCCTGGCAGATATGATCTGTGCTGTGTTTTTTTCTAACCATTTTAAGCTCATGGAATGTTTCAGGATGGCCCACTGTGATGATGACTGATGGCCAGTCACTTTTGTAATGGCAACTGGGTGCCCTGTGCACTGGCTTAGCCCCATTAACGTTTCTCAGCCCTCTGTTGGATAGATTACTGACTCTTTTCATAAGTTTTCTGACCTTGTCTTAAGCTTTACAATCCACGGTGATGAATTGATAGAGTGATTGTGACTATGTATGAGTACTGTAACAGAGATAAATGGGCGTTTGATGTTGACAAAGCAGAGAAAAAAATATTGTTCTCCACACCTTTTGTTAGCAAACACATGATTCACTATAACTCTTTTTTAGTGATTTATCTATGAATCTTCTTTTCTCGCTTAATAAAATGCCCCCCATTGCTCTTCCAAGGCTGACACCGTGGTTTTGTAATATATTATTAAAGCCATGTCACGCTCAAGAGGCAGTGAGCTTGGCTTCACAGCAGTGTTATTTTACCTTCTGTTTCTAAAAAATGCTCAAACGGTTCCAAGGACATATTAGCTGCTTCTGTATTGTTCCAAACAACTTCCTTTGTAAGCAACCAGACCTACCTAATGCTTTGGAAGTGCGTATTTTTCTTTCATAAAGTTCTCATGTATTTTCTATCAAGTTTGGGGAAAACTATAAAAAATGAATCACAGGAGTTGAGAAAATAGTAAACTGTTTTTCTTAAAATTATATCGGAAGAATCATTTTATACAATGGTCCGGACCTAAAAGGTTGAATATTATTACTATTATCCTGTAACTCTTTTGCTGGCAAGCTTGAAAAAGCCATATTCTCTTTTTTAGGGTCCAAAATTAAAGGTATGTTATTTTAATTTCATTTTATTTATTTATTTTTACTTATTTATTGACTTACGTATTTTGAGACAGTGTCTCCTGCTTCTCAGGCTGGAGTGCAGTGGTTCAATCAGGGCCCACTGCAGCCTCAACCTTCCACGCTCAATTGATTCTCCCACATTAGCTTCCTGAGTAGCTGAGACTATGGGCATGTGACCCTATACCCAGCTCATTTTGTATTTCTTGAAGCGAGTTTCACCATATTGCCCAAGTTGATCTCAAACTCCTGGGTTCAAGCC
Organism: Colobus angolensis palliatus; assembly: GCF_000951035.1. Taxonomy (NCBI): domain Eukaryota; kingdom Metazoa; phylum Chordata; class Mammalia; order Primates; family Cercopithecidae; genus Colobus; species Colobus angolensis. The sequence goes on from NW_012115433.1 coordinate 244,089, forward strand.
ATCAGACCACCTCAGCCTCCCGAAGGAATCAACACTTTTTGGAAGATCTTTGGGGGTTTCTTACATGCAGCTAAGTTGGACACACTGAACAAGGTTTTGAGAGATGCTTAGAGTTTAGGCTCATGGAGATACGGAGAAATAGCCATCCAGGGAAGGTGGCAGCAACTCTGAGTTAGATTTCACAAGAGATTTGGTCAATTTGGCCTATATTGTGTGAGCATGATCAGTAAGTAGGAAACAAGGCTAAAAAGAGAGTTTAAAGCCAGATGAGGTTAATATAAAGTCCCTATTAACAATTTTGATTTTTTGTTTTATAAGCAGAAAATATATTCTACATTTTTACATTGGTTAGATGACATAATTAGAACAGCTCCTCAGGAAGATAAATCTGGCAGTAATGAGTTGGATGGAACAGAGAGAAAATAGGTTGGAAATAGGGCCATCAGCTGGGAGACTGCAAAAGTTCATGCAAGTGGTAATGAGGACCTGACCTCAGAAAATAAGGGTTTCGTTAGAAAGAAGGAGGCAGACACATGAGACCTTCTGGTAAACTGGATTGAATAATTCTAGGTAAATTCAAAAATGCTATGCAGGAAATAATGAATAAATTTAAACAGTTCTGTCATGCAATGTAAACATGTCATTTGCTCAAAGCCTGTTATCCTAATATTACATGACAGTGTCCTCTGGGTTATTTTCCATTACAAGAAGTTACAGTAGCTGATAAGCCTGTGACCAATTTAAAATATAATTGTTGTTCTGTCTTCCTGCGACACAGTTTGAGTTTCGATCCTTTAAGTAAACAATATAAAGAATTAGAGTCAAGTTCAATATTAGGAGTCTGATTCCTAGAAACAGAAAAAGGTCTTGAGAAGGGTTGCTAGCTATAAAGCAAATTTGATCTTCAAATTGTCATTTTCTATCGATGGTGGCATGCTGTTATTGCGAGTGAAGACCTTGTCCCAGGTCCTAGAACGAGTGAGGTTTTCAGATACTGACGCAAGTGGAGGATATAAATTAAACAATGAAGACACGTTGGGGACCACCAGGTTAACAGATCACTAGAAATTCATTTGGAGAAGAAATTTCATAAATATTAGACTGTTAGCACTGGAAGAGGTTTTAAAGATCACCTGGTTAAGTGTACGAGTTTTAGAGTCAGGTCAAAGTGGGTTTCAATTACCAGCTCCTCCTTGTACTAGATGCGTCGCCTTTATTTCACTAGTAGTCATTTCTGGGAGAAGTTTCTCCACGTTACAGATGGAGACACCCCCGTCTCACAGAATCATGGCAATAATTAAATAAATTCATGATTGCAAGGTGCTCAGCCCAGTACGTAGCAAACACTCAGCATAAAACAGCTGCTATTAGAAGTAAGATGAATGCTATGATTCAGGTCTCCTGAAAATGGACTGAGTCCCCCTCCACAGAGCCATGCCCTCTCCTCTTATATTCCCACTTTAAAGTATTAAAATATTAAAAGTAGTGGCAAAAACTGCAATTACATTTGCACCAACCTAATACCTATTCCAGAAAACTTCCATCAATTTTGACGTTTATGTTGACATCAGTCTCTATATCAAATTGTTTCCATCATTACTAAAACAGGCTATTAAAGTCAATGCTACACAATCAATCATTTAAACAAATATATTGAGTACCTACTCAATGAAAGGAATATGCTTTATATGATAAATGACATGCCATTATTAAAAACTTAATTATTACCTATTTCTCCACAAAATATTAATCATCATTGTTATTTTTAACCAGAAAGAAGAGGCACTGTTCTGTAATGAAGTGCTCTGGGGTTTGAGGTGTGGGTAGAAGTCAGCCCCTCGGGCAAGGACATTATTTGCTGCTATCAGGTTTCAGCTGTGATTTGGATGGAGTTATTCAGGTTATTTAGAATAGGTCTTCAGAAACATGCATTTTATTTAAATATCTGTAATTAGTATCTGATTATACACAACTATCACTAATAAGTGATAGAAACAATACAGTGTCAAAGCAAAATAAGAACTACATGGGAAGAGGAGGGGAAGAATGTCATATCAGCAGAATGGCTAGTCGGGGCTGGACTTTGGAGATCATTGCCTTTCATCCTTAGACAACGTGAGGGAGGGAGTGCTCTTATTTTTATTCATGTTTCTTCAGGGAGAAAACTAATACTCAGATGGAAACTTGCCAGTCTCACAGATAATAAGTGGTAGGTTCAGATTTGAATTCAGATTCATTTGACTCTCAAACATCTATTTTTTGTGTATTTTTATAAACCCTATTATTACAAGATAAAACACAGAGAAAATGATCCATAAAGAATTCATTGCTGCTTAAAATTTTATAAGGGGAACACTTTAAAGTGAATCACCACTCAGGTTAAGAAATAGCAGTTTGCCCTATGCTCTGGAAGACCTCTATCTTCAAAAGTAAACACTATAAGCACTATCCTGGCACTGATAGTAATCACTCTTTGCATTTCCCTCCCTCCCTCCCTCCCTCCCTCCCTTCCTTCCTTCCTTTCTTCCTTCCTTTTTTTTGTTCTGAGACACAGTTTCTCTCTGTCACCCAGGCTGGAGTACAGTCACACCATTCAATCTCAGCTCACTACAACCTCTGCCTCCCCAGTTCAAGCGGATCTCGTGCCTCAACCTCCTAAGTAGATTTCTGTATGACTTAATTAGCCAAATGAGCATCCCTAAAGAATTGTTCAGTTTTTTCTTTTTTTTTTTTAATTTTAAGCTCCATGTCTTTAAGGTCTCATTTAATATACCAAATCCCTTTTCCTTTCTTTAGAGTTTACCTGCTGATCCACCTAGACTATTTATCTGTATGTTTCCATCAGTCTGGATTTTCTTTTCGCATACTCATGGTGCCTTCAGACCACTGCTCTGACCTTTCTTTTCTATCAATTGGCCACTGAATCCAAAGGCTTGATTGGACTCAGATTGGATCCCTTGGTCAATCATTAGGGGAGTGTATTTTTTCATGAGGCTGCATGTAGTATCTGGGTATTACTTTTATTTTCACATCTATTGATGCTCAATGCCTAAGTTATTAATTCACTGGAGATTCCACATGGTGATACTTTATCATTCTTTTTCACTTATTCCCCAAAATAATTTTAAAACGAGACACCTGCTTTGTATGTGGTTACTCAGTATTATAGTTTATATAGAAAAGGAACAATGAATGCTTGAATTTTTCTTTCATTTATCTGGTTTTAAAATATACTTAATGTTTCAATCAGTTGTAATTCTTGTTCTCATTGAAGCTCAAATTGCTTATTCTGCAATCTTGTTGTATCTGGTTTGACAAGATGTTCCACACTCTTCCTGTGTGTTTCTCAATATCTGGAATCTGTAATTTTTCAAAGAAGTTCTGTTTCTTTTAGTGGGACATGGTATTTCAAGACTGCAGCTTGGGTCTAGAGATGTGAATTACTACTGGATAGATTAATATTTCTAAGTGTTTTTAATGTACAGAAATTGGACATAGTTAAAATAACCTGTGATTCAATAATGATACATCTAAATCAAAGGCACAGGGCTGGTGCTTAATTTCTTCTGTTTTACATTTGTATTCCTTATTTTTCACACTGAAAATCTTAATTTTTCAGGTCATAAGAGAGGACACAATTATAATGTGCTATGACTGCTTACTCACATTATATACATACAAGTTTCAGAACAATGCTATTATGTTATCACTGATTATGACTACTCAAAATAGATTTATATATTTTTATATGCCATTTCATTATCCCCCAACCACATTTAATGGTTATACTATATCTACATCATAATATCATAGTTTCACTGTCATCTATAATCCTTCAGTTTTAACCTCACTCTGTATTGATTATATAAGTAATTATGTAGACCACCGGTCCTTATGTTGGTGTTTTCCTTGTAAGTTTAGTTGCCTAAAACTTGTTTTATAGTAGATTTCTTAGAAACTGTTCATGGGCAAAAATATTTTCGAATTACTGCAAGTTGTATGTGCCACTTATAAATAAAGGGCAATGTCTCATGGATATAAAATAAGTGGTTCATGTTTTCCTTTCTTATCTAAATTATTTTACCTCACTTTCCTCTGGAATAACATATTGTTGTAAAAAAGAAAAGGCTGATGAAGATATAGTTATTTGTCACTTATAAATCACTGCTCTTTTTGTCTGGATTCCAAAAGAATTTTTAAATTTTATCTTTAATTTCAGACAGCTTTTCTAATTTTTTCCCAGAGTCTTTTATTATTTGTAGGTTGGATCTTCTTTACCTGTCTTCAGTATTTGCCGCTCTATCTAGACTGTTTTTTTAAAAAATTTCCTTTGTCTTTATCTTCTCCTCTTAGTATATTTTCTGATGTATTTGTTTTAATTTTTGTGTTCCTCCTAGTCCTCACTTCTAAAATATATTTTGTGTTTCTAATTTTAGTCTTTCTAATATGCATTATTTCTAATTCTGATGTATATTGTTCTTCTATGTCATGTATCATTTTATTAACTATTTTAATCTAATTTTTAATTATGCATTACAGTTTTGATTAGCTTTTGAGTAACTTTTCGTCATTTGTTTTTATTGTTTATAAGGAGAATATTCTGCTCTTAGTTATCTTTTTCTAAGCAACTGTTTTTGGAGTTTTATCTAAATGTTTTTACTTAACTTTTTAATGTGAACTTAGTTTTTCTTAACTTTTTTTAGTGGGATGCTGAAGGTAAAGTTCAGATAAATTTTCAGCATAATTTCACTGATGTTCTTCTTTTGTTGTTTTAAGATAGTGTTTAAAAATGTGCAATTTTTTCTTCTGATGTTTCCAGACCCTGCAAACTTTACTTCTGACATTTCTTTTTATTAACTTCTGTCTTCCTTGTTCTGTTTCAATCTGAATTCACTTCCTGCAGTTTCTCTGCTATATGGATTTCTGTCCTGGGAAACCCTGCAAGCCTGTTTTCAAGAATATACTTGGTCTCTGCCTCTTAAGACTTTATTCTAGGACTCTTTCATTATCTGTCCTTGGAAAAGGAAATCTCTCTTTTTTTTTTTTTTTTTTTTGCTGCTGTTTTCTGATTGGTCTGCTTTTGCTTCCAATGATATTTATTGGTCATTCAAGGGTTCTCCTTTTCCATGGTCTATCTGGGATCCTGCTACTTCTCTGTTTTCCTTCATTGAGATCCTGCTAACATGCGGGGTTTTGATGGTTTATCCCTAACCACTTGCATTTTTGGGTTTCGGTGGATATCTTCACATTTAGTTTCAATGAAAATGTTGGTCCTGGGTGTGTGACTTTTCTACCTAGTCCCTCTTCCATTTTATATGTAGGGTTTTAGAAAGAGCCAGTGTCTACATTTTTACTGCTGCCTCCATGTTCCTAGAATTCCATTTTCTAACACTTGGACTTTTACAATCAAAATGTTACCTCCTCATATAAATGAAATAAAAATCACAACTGAATTGGAATGTGAAAAATAAATTTAGGAAATGACATAATGAAGTAAATTCTAATCACCTTGATGCCCCCGACGATCCACACCCATTTTTACTAGCTAAGGAAAGAACTTTTTCACTGGGCAAGGTGGTACAGTGGAAAGTGTGTGGATTTTGAAACCAGTGAGACTGAAGTTTAATTCTTTTTATTATTATTATTATTATTTTGAGATGGAGTCTCACTCAGTCACCCAGGCTGGAGTACTGTAGTGCAATTTTGGCTCACTGCAACCTCTACCTCTTGGTTCAAGTGATTCCCCTGTTTCAGCCTCCCAAGTGGCTGGGATTACAGGCACACACCACCAAGTCTGGTTAATTTATTTTATTTTACTTTTAGTAGAGACAGGGTTTCACCATGTTGGCTAGGCTGGTCTTGAACTCCTGACTTCAAGTGATCCACCCACCTTGGCCTCCCAAAGTGCTGGGATTACAGGCATGAGCCACTGCGCTCGGCCTGAAATTTAATTCTTAATCTGTTATTTAATACCTGTAGAATTACAGGCGAGATATTTAAGCTTTAAATGAATTAATTTTCTTGTGAAATGCACACACCTATATCTCTGTTTGTACACAGCACATTTTGAACAAATTTTTCTTTCCCCAAACCCTTTACTCTCCAATGCTATGTAAAGATTGAAGGTTTAGCAAATTGAGCATTTCATTTTTAAAGAATTATTTGCTTTACTTTTTGTTTTTTAGCTGGGGTTATTTTTCCTTTTTTTCCCTGGTATCAGTTTTGATTTGTCCCTGCTTTCTCAATTTAGGAAGATACAAGAAAGGAAGAAAATTAATGTAAAATTTGAAAAGCTATTGTATAAATTTAAGCGCACTTCACAGAACTGTCTCTTTCTACAGACCAGGGCAAACCCGGAAAATGGATTTTCTTTTTTTGTTTTCTCCTTATGCAGATTGTCATATAATGAGTTACAAACAGAATTCAACTTCTGTGAGCTGCCAGAACTGGGGGTTGGAGATGCTCAGAAGATAGGCGGCCATGATTAAAAAGATTTGTCAAACACTAACTTTGAACATGCTGTGGTTTGATATTTTTAAATGCAACTGTGAGCAGAAAATAGCATTTTCTCACTTGGTGGAGTCACACCTCTCTTTGTCAATGGAATAGTTGATAAATCAGTGAAAACAAAATTAAATGTAAATTGAGCTTTCCATCTGGCCACCGTGACACTCTCTAATTCAAGCCAAACAACTTGTCTTTAAGGAAGTCTTTCTCTGAAGTACACTAGATTAACAACATTTTACAGAGTTCTTCCATAGTTCAAGAGAGTATTTTAGGACATTCGAGAAAAAAAAGAAATCTAGTTAGGACAAAAGAAGAATCTAAAAAGGCAATATCTAGTAACCTTTACTCTGAGACGTAAAGTGTGTTTGTGTTTAAAGAATATGAATAATTATCCTTCACCCACAATATGATTTTTGCAGCGTTTTTATTTTCCTTATATCCAGGCTCTTTCCCCCCTAGCTTTACTGAAGTAAAACTGACAGATAAAAACTGCTTATATTCAAGATGTACGATATGTGTATTTGCTATACACATACATTGTGTAATGATTACCACAAGCAAATTAATTAAAACATCCTTCACCACACAGCCACCATCTTGGGCGTGTGTGTGTTGTGAACATTTAAGATTTGCTCTCTTAGCAAATTTTAATTAAGAAATACAGTATTATTCACTGCGGTCACTATATTAGGTATGGCTTGTAGGTTTCCAGGGAGAAGACTAAAATGCAACCTTTGTGAAGTAATAAGGAAGTTCTCAGACGATAATTATTTCCACATACAGTTCTAGAGAAAAGATGGACCGATTTGCATAAGATGTTCTATTTTGAAACAGCAGAATGCAAAACCAGCACAAGTTACAGTCTATAAAATCAGATGTGAACATACAATTGGGTTCCAAGGTATTTATTAGGGATGAATACTTCCAACAGGAAAGGGAAGAAAAGGAATGGGAAGAGGAGGAATGTGAACTTCTATGCCAACCTGAAGTTTCACATCTGTATTATCAGAAATGTCCTGACCTTTTGCTTCACTCAGTTACCAAATATGGACTGCGACAGGAAAGTGTGACTTTGGGCAAGGTGGCTGTCTGCAGCTAAGGAAGATTCTGAAGGAGCCAAAGCTGCCAGCTGTTTTCTGACTGCACTCCTGTAGTGGTCAAGCCAGTCCTTCCTCAAAAGGGGAATCTGTCTTTGCATTTCCATGTTTGCCACAAAAATATCAAATAATATCACCTGAAATTTGTGAATTGTAACTCCTGATGTAGTGGACATTGTTGAGTAGACCCTAAATTATTATTCTTATAATAATTAGAGTTTTGTTAAGGAAAGGATGACCAGGACCCCAGGGGAAAACACACAAAGCAATAAGGCAGATTCTGGGCTGAGGGACCAAGGTTATTACAGATAGGCAGGGGTTTTGTTTTTGGAAAAGGAGAACTGTTTCTATTTACACTTATTGGCACAAAAAGTATTTAAACAGAATCAACTATCCACTTTTCTTTATTCTTTATAACACTATTGTTTTTCTGGTTTTAATTTGTTTTATGTCCCATGTTCAAAATAAATGCATTTTAGCATCAACTTTTCCTAATATTGAAATATTTAGAAGTATTTTAATGATATAATTTTTATACTATAATCATATTTAGCATTAATACTAAATAATCATATTTACTTTTCCTTTTCTGTGCTAAACCTATTGTAATAGTGCAAATCTTGCCAGGCATTGTGTGACAAAGTGCAGTGACACTATCGGTATCATTGAACTACTCACAGCATACTAAATGAAAGTACAGTTGACCCTTGAAAAATGCAGGGTTAGAAGGACTGATCCCTGCACAGTCAGAAATCTGCATATAACTTTTGACTACCCCAAAACGTAATAACTACTAGCCTACTGTTGGCCAGAAGCCTTACCAAGAATAAAAATAGTGGATTAACACATATTTTATAGTTACCTGTATTCTTACAATAAAGGAAACGAGAAAACAATGTTTTTATGAAAATCATAAGAGAAAATATGTTTACTATTCAATACATAGAAGTGGATCATTGTAATGGTCTTCATCCTCGTGGTCTCGGCCGGGCGTGGTGGCTCAAGCCTGTAATCCCAGCACTTTGGGAGGCCGAGACGGGCGGATCACGAGGTCAGGAGATAGAGACCATCCTGGCTAACACAGTGAAACCCCGTCTCTACTAAAAAACACAAAAAACTAGCCGGGCGACGTGGCGGGCGCCTGTAGTCCCAGCTACTCGGGAGGCTGAGGCAGGAGAATGGCATAAACCCGGGAGGCGGAGCTTGCAGTGAGCTGAGATCCGGCCACTGCACTCTATCCTGGGCGACAGAGCGAGACTCCGTCTCAAAAAAAAAAGAAGTTTACATCCTCGTGGTCTTCATGTTGAATAGACTAAGAAGGAGGAGGATGAGGAGGTTTTGGTCTTTTTGTCTTAGACGTAGCAGAGGCAGATGAAAATATGCATATAAGTGGGTCCATAGAGTTCAAACCTATATTGTTCAAGGGTCAACCCTATATATTCCAACTTGGGAAGCAATGGCTCTGTATGTTATGAATGAACTTAAGACCTTGGAGATCAATGGTAGTGGCCCATGACTGCATGTACAAGGACCTGGATCAGTGCCCTGCAGTGAATGAGTATCCAGGGGAGAGGACAAGGCTTTAACATCAGTGTGGTTTATCTGAGAATAGCAAAAACTGTAAAAGGTAACTCAGCCAACACTTCTTTTTCTGTTCTTAGAACTGGAAAGAGGGATGGATCCTTTTGGACTGAGCAAACCCCTGAGATTTTTTGGGCAATTAAAGTGCGTGTGTGAAGAGGTCATCAGGGAAGGAAATATAACTTTTGCTCCTAAGGGAGTTTGGTATTCAATCTATAAATTTGATAAATTAAAGAAGTGTATCCATATTTATACAATGAGACCGTGAAGTAGATCACAGCAGTTACATATTTAAAGGAGGATGAAAAGTATAGTTTAAGGGTGATTCTTCATCTTCTTCAGAGAAGATACCGTGTTTCAGTTTCCATTTTATTACTTTATATTGGTATACCTTTGGGTAAGTCCCTCTATTCAGAGCTACAGTTTCTGTGCTAAAATAAAAGGAAACCAAAAATTTAAACACAAAAAACAGAAGCAGTTGAAGTAGAACTCATGAATTCTTTTAAATGTTTTAATGTCTATAGCTCTTTAAAAATTCTGCTAATAATATCCATATACGATTTTAGCCTGCTGTATGGTGAGAAAATCGACATTTTTTTTTAATGTAAAAATTAGGAATAAACAAATAAATCTTCCCCAATTCTGCCTTCAATTTCCTGGAACACTGACATAAAAAGTTTATAAAAAAGACCATCCTTTAAATCTGTTTTGTCAATTATTTTGCTGTCGTAGGAACAGAACTCTAACAACAGTTAAATAACGAAGTTGAAATTCAAAACAACAACATAGAGCATCCAATACAGCTCACAGGCATTCATCCTAGAAATCAGGCAGATCAGCTTTTTAACCTAGGCAACCGTCAGGTATTTTTAACTGAATGTTGAATAAAGGGAACCCCTCAAAATTCATAGTTACCATCTCTCGTTCACCAAGTTTACCGAAGGGAGAATTTTGAGACTCAACATTGCACCACTTTTCCATTAAAATTCTAACAGCACCTTTAGTATCAAATCCCCTTTATTCTCTCTCCGTCATGAGTGATTAGTGTTTTCCTACATTCATCAAATTCCTTGTGACCTTTACCCCGATATTTCAGTCTCATTCCTCTCTCAAATGCAACTAGGATATTCTCTTCTAGCACATTTTGATGGACAAGGCAATCCATTTTGTTGTCTAACCTCTATATCAAAGTGACAGAAGATTCAGTGGTTTAACAGCTGGAGAAATTTTCATTACATGAATGAGATTTAGATAACACTTCCATTAACAGTACTTAAGATCAATGTCCCTAAACTACCATTCCCAAATCAAGAGTTTATTGTGTGTTTTAACGCTTTAGAGCCACCAAGTGTTTCTTACTCAAACTGCCTGTAACACAATTTGGGATGCAAGTTATGTAGATAATGTTGAGATCATTTATTGGAAACCTCCAGCAAATATCTGAAGATGCCCTCTTCCTCCCCTGAATAAAATTATAAAATGAAATAAAAAGGTCTTTAAAGGGTACTCTATGCAAAGGGTGCTCTATGCAGTTATGCAGCTACCCTGACTCCCACCTGGTGTTTATGGAATCCACTGTTACCTTGAAGAAGTGACTTTGATACAGGATTTAAGAAGAAATTACTTAGCAGATAGTGAGGGTATAGAAGTCCTTGGTAAGGTTATCTTTTTAATGAAAAGCAGCCCCAAATTATTTTTCTGTCTAACAGAGGCAGCCTGTAAAATTGAGCTGCAGACATAGATGCTGGCAGTAGTACCAGTCATGTTCAAGATGGTGGCTCCATCTTCCCTTCTCTTTTTCAGCATGTGTATGGTAAGGACCAGACAAGATGACACTGGCTAAGGGAAACTTCATTTGCATAATAAGATTAGGGTGGGTTGACCAGCCTTCCCCTTGTGCTGTGTAAATGTCTCACCTGATGGAACCAATCTCTGAGCCCCACATAAATCAGACATCATCTCCTCAAGCTGGACTGTAAAATCTGGCACGTTAGTCATGAGTCTGTCTTTTCCTCTGGGAAGTCCCATCTCTCTCACTAGAGAGAAAGCTGTTTTCCTTTCTATTTCTTTCTCTTTGCCTGTTAAACCTCCACTCCTAAACTCCTCCTGTGTGTCCTTGTCCTAAATTTTCCTGGTGTGAGACAACAAACCCCGGGTATTGACCCCGGCCGATGAGCTGCTTCAACTTGTTCAGTTGAACCATTCTCAGACACTTAGTCTACCAGTCTAATCCCTCTTCTCACTCACCACTCTTTCAAATAAAAAGAAACTAAGCCAGAATTATGACTTCATTTTAAAATTTTGTCTTCTGACATAGCTCTTCAATAACTCTCGTTCACTGAATAAAAATAATCCCTTTAATTTGGAAATTAATATTTCTGTGAATAGACTGTAAATGCGTAGTAGTCCACAAATGGGTCTGGGACAGATTTTGGCATGTAATGGACATTCCTTATTTACTTGTGAAATTGTTGAGATGAAACGCAACTGGTTTTGTGGTAAGTACAAGAAATTAGTGATAGGGTGATACTGGTTTCTGAATTAATTATCTCAAAGTTTTGTTTTTATAGAATTCAGGATGTACCTTATTTTTTGCTTAATTGCTTGAGTAATATATATGCCAAGATAAATTTTGATTTCATTGATTCTCTTTTATTTTAGCTGATATAAAACAAAGTAACTGACAGTAATTTTAAGTCAAACCTCAAGGATCATTAAGACCAGTGGTTACTAATATTATAGAAAGACTACCTAGGAATATCCAACCTAACACCCTCCCATGAAATGTATGGAATATTCTGATGTCAAGAAAAAACATTTTCTAAGTTTCCAACATCCTCCCACCTTCAGCACTAGGAACTCATTTATAGTAGCTGTGAGATATGGGTCTGGAAATCACTCCATTCACCAAATGGGCAAAGTAAGGCAATGAATGGAATGAAGAGTAAAAAACCACTGACAAGTCTTAAAATATTTTGAAACAATTAGGAATTTGCATAGCTGGAGCACCTGATGGATTCTAAAAAGAGAAGCAGAGGGAGGCATTAGAAAAACATGACTTTGCCGGGCGCGGTGGCTCAAGCCTGTAATCCCAGCACTTTGGGAGGCCGAGACGGGCGGATCACGAGGTCAGGAGATCGAGACCATCCTGGCTAACACTGTGAAACCCCGTCTCTACTAAAAAAAAACCAAAAAACTAGCCGGGCGAGGTGGTGGGCGCCTGTAGTCCCAGCTACTCGGGAGGCTGAGGCAGGAGAATGGCGTAAACCTGGGAGGCGGAGCTTGCAGTGAGCTGAGATCCGGCCACTGCACTCCAGCCTGGGCCACAGAGCGAGACTCCGTCTCAAAAAAAAAAAAGAAAAACATGACTTTACATGCTAATAAAAGGAAGATTAGTTTCTGGGGACTCTAGGAAAGAGGGTATATTTCCAATTTTTATTGGATTGCTTCTAAAAACAGTGAATGTAATCTTTATGGTATAAATATAGAGTGTAACTTCAGGTAAATTTGCATGGAAAAAAAGAAAGGCTGTTGTGTTTCCACCTCTCCTACTACATTATACCAAAACTTACCACTTAGTTGTAATATCTGTTTGGTCAAGGGTATGTCTCATGTGTAGAGTTTGACATAGGGTGGAGAGAAATTCGTTGCTCCTTTGTCAGTTAATGAAGAAACTCTTTGGAATTTCCTACACAAATATATGGAGTTATTTCTTAACCCTACTACTTTCAGCACTCTGTGCACACTTGTTACGCTTTTCTAGGTTGGATAATTAAACTTTTGTTGTTATTTGATGGAGACAGTAGTCCAATAAAATCAAACCAGAAAAAGCCAACAATTGATATTTGCTTTAACTTCATTATTTTTTAAAGTGAGACAATTTAGCCAGATGATGTTGATTATAATTTATACTGGAGAACACATTTCCTGTTTTATATCCAGATATAAATATTGGATCATGTTGGCTATTTCAGTCTTTTTCCTTGTGCTGTACAGGCTACATTTGGCATTAATTTCAGATTCACCTGCTAGACGATCATTTCCCTTTCCCTTACCTGCATAATGAATCTTCAGACAGATGTTATGCATGGAAACGAATCTGATCCAATACTCTCAGCAATGCCACTAAAAAATCACCTGAAAAATATTGTCTCATGTCTCTAGACTTCCCATTTTAGCAATTATCTAAAATACTAAACTCATACCAAATACTATATTTTAATTATGACTAAAGATTTGGAAGATTCTTAGTGAATGTCTACGTAAATGAAGCTAAAAGAGAAATTCACTTTTCCATGTTATATAAAATTTATACCAAATCCTCTGATTCTGTACATCCAGTTTTCTAACTGGTCATAATGTATCAGATTTTACCTCTTCTCTGCGTCTCTTTACTAGAAGCTGAAAATTAGAAAAATAAGCTTAGGCCAATAATCGCAATTATTCAGAAATTCTGAATTTAAAATTTTAATTCTGAAAACTGTATTTTTAAAAAATAAAATAAACTAGGAAGAAAACTATTTCTAGTTTGTCTTAGAAGTGGGAATCATTGACTGATGTTTCTTCTCTAGCTATCCTTAGAAATGCCAAACTCTACATCACTATATCATTACCTAGTGACATAGATCTATGAGAAGACATCCGTCTAACATGAGCTAATTTCTCTACTTAAAGGGGAGAGGGTAAGCATATGTTTTTGCATTTTTGGCACAGAAAGGTGATGCTGGAAAGCTCTGGTTTTCAGACATTTTCCAAGCAACTTCTGTGCAGCTCCCAGTCTTCATGTTTCTACTGTGTGTGTCTCCCTGGTGTGAAATTGATTAGGAGCAGCATGAATCTGTCACTGAGAGTTATAGTGACTGGGATTTAGGGGGACTTCAGCCTATTTTTGTTGATGCTCTACTGTGCCCACACACCCCTTCAAATATGACCCGGGTCTGAAAATGATGTGGTTTAATGTGTCAAGATCCTCATGTACAGAGGTTTCTTTTTGAGAAAATATGAAAACAATTTTTACCCCCTTGTTATTCTCCAACAAAGAATGATCAGGTCAGAAGATTAAAATGCCTTTCAGTATGATCGTAAATATCTGCAGGAATATATCTGAAGGAATAACAGAAAATGTAAGAAAACTACTCATCAACAGCTTAAGTGATCAGAGCCATGTCTTTTATTTGCACAACACGAATCCTTTTTAAAGCACATCATACTTCAAATTCCTTGAATTTAGGAGCCTTTAAGTATTTCTTCTATCATATATTTTTGTTTATTTGTAAGAATATATGCTGGTGCTTCATGGTAAAGTGGTGAATTAGTTGATATTGCAGTGGCATTGACGTCTGTCATTGAAAAGCAGTAGATTGTACATTCTAATAGTATCTTCTTGTAACCAAACAAGAATATCCAAATATTCAAATTTAGTTTGATCGTAAATGCACATTAGATTTATTTGATTTGGTTAAATAAAATTATTTAATGTCTTCTTAAACATAGCACATGGTAGTATGGTTCGTTTTAGCTAGGAGTTCAAGGAATAGAACAGATTCTTTTACTTTGGAGTAGTCAAAAATAATGAAATGCCATTCTGTATCTTGAGAAAAGGAACTATTGTTATGTTATTTGAAAACCAAAAAGGATAATAGCCATAATTCATACCTATTATCCATTAGTGATTTTGTGCATATTAAATCCAATTAAATCAGAGTCTCAGGATTGGGGTCTGAACATTAATATGCTGTGACAGCTAATCAAACAGGATTCAGAACCACTGAGGTAGCTCAAATAACATTTTCTTCTTTTTGCCCCCACTTTTTTGCTCACTCCTTCAGACTTCATGCTGACATAACTTAGCTTCCCCTCTGTGATAATCACATTTTGCAGACAAATCTTTTCTGTGGTATTTCTATGACACTGTATTAGAATTGTTTATGCACATGTCATCTTTCTCTTGCTAGACCGTAAGGTCATTGAGGTCACAGATAGTCAATGTTTGTATCTGACATGATATGCTTGCAAATACAATGATTGAGGCACACAAAGGAACAATTATGCATATTGCAATTTATGGAAATCTAATTACATGGTTTAAAAAACTTTATGATTTTAGTTGACGGAGTAGGTTTTTGATCACGAGAAGCTGGTAACTGTGAAAGGAAGACAGGACGTGGTGGAATTACCTTTGCTTACTCATGACAGTTTTGTCCCAAAGGTTATGCACTGAAAGTCAGGAAATACTCAGTGAGCTGGGCTAAACAGGGTGCCATTCGCTTTTACAGATGTCCTATGCAAGAGTGTAAAACAAGAGCCTGCTGTCGCTTACCTTCATAAAGAGTGGGTGTGGTATGCAGTCAAGTGAAGGAGAGAAAAACAATGGGTAAGAGCAAAGATTGGGAAACGATAAAAATGTGCTCAGAGGTCAGACTCTCCAAACACTACAGTCACTTAGTACTCCATCTTGAAAACTCTGCTCCCCACCCTAAACCCTCTAGTAACAAACACAAATATAACTCCAGCTTCTATTGTCTGCAAGTTCAGAGAAAAGAGCAATGGTGGTGTGAATGTATGTGACTGCTTTCTGGTTCCAGGTGAGAGAAGGGAGATACCTCGCCCTGGAAGTATGTTGGAAGTTGTTCTTCATCCTTTGAAGGATGACCAGGTCAGGCACAGCCTCATGGGAAATGGAATGGGGAGATGGTGACATGGGTGCAGATGTCAAGTCTTGCAAAATCAGTTCTGCACAGAAAATTTGCAACATGGGATTATTTCCTGTGCTGACATTTTCTCTTTACATGGCACCCTCCAGGCATTCCAAGTGCCTCTTTCCGTCATGCCCCAGATTCTAGTTTCTAATCCAGCTATGAAATTCTCTGTTCCAGCAGAGAACAATACTGATCTTGCTGATATCACACAGACCTCTACATCATATGTAGAGGAGCATAAAACTCATAAAATTTTCATTTTCATTAGAAAAATACAGAAACATGATATAGTACCATTTTTCCTTGCACTGGTTATATCCCATAGATTGCTGTTAATAATACTTCAATGTAGGAGCATTTGCAAGCATGAAGTTTTGTTTTTTCTTTTTCCCTCCTCAGCACCTGGTTGTCATTTCCTGTTTATGTGTAATCTTGGGGAGGTAGAGAGTGGTAATTCACATACAAGAAATCCTTCAGAATATGTTAAAATAACTTAATGCTTCATCAGAACTCCAAAGGAAGAGCTTAGAATACTGCCCCTGTTTATACTAAGAAATATAGAAAAAGAACATTAGCAGAAGTGATGTTATGGTTTTTATATGTTAGGCAAATTTTTCTCCAACTTACCATTTAGTCTACAAGCAATATATTTTATTAAGGTGAACATTGTTTAAATGTAATTCTAAACTAAACTCTCTTATTCCTGTAGTTGGTAAAAAAAAAAAAAAAAAAAAAAAAGAATTTATATACGTTAGGAGTGAAAAGAGGTTCTTAGAAGATAAACATGGAGGTTTTAATTTAGGAGAAAAGCATATGGTTAATAATTTACTGTAATTACATGGTTTTTGGTTTCCTGAATCCTATCTTCCACCATTTCAATAAAAAGCAGAATTAATCATAAGGAAAAAATGTAACAGGATTTTGCATTTCCATAGCTAATCTCATCTGTTATCCAAAACCTAGCTTTTATGACCCAGAGCAACAATTTTTATCTACTATAGAAACTCTAACTATGGATTAACATTGATTTTTTTCCCCTTTTCTCAACTTCCATAGACCCAGGAAAGTTTATAGCATCAGGAATCATGTTCCTTTACTGTACTCTTAAAGTTTCTGTATATTCTGATTATAATTTAGACAGCTTTTCTACCATGAGCTACTGCCATTTCATATCAGGCAAATGTTCCATTTTTCAAAATATAAGTCTATAAATTTCTACTTTCACTCTTTAACAGTAATTTGGAGCTTTCATTCTAAATTATAATATTTCTGTGGTTTCTTTTTTCCTCCTCATCCTCTTTATTGTCTAAAAGTCAAACTAGGTCAATAATATGCCAAAGTACATCAGATGCCTGGACTATCTTTTCCTTTTTCTTTTCATTCAAAAGAATTTAATTTCCTGGGTGCGTTCCTTATCACGTGGCTGTGTGTTCCTTTTGCTCCATTACATTCTCTCACTCTTACTCGTATGCTCTCATTTTCCTTCTCTTTCTCCAGCATATTTAGTAGCCAATTTTTTAGATTAAAGATGTTCCGTTAGCTTCAGAAAATATTCAAATTGGACCGTGGTCACTGTAGTCAGTATATTTCATTTGCTTCCTTTCTCAACCCAGTTAGTTTTGCCTCCATGTCTTTTCTTCAGCTGTTAAATACTTAGTGGCGATTGAATTAGAGGGATGGTGCTAAAGAACTCTCACTAAAGAAACACAAAGATGTGTATCTTCTTTCAGTTTTTTAAAAATAACATGTCCTTGCCACTTATTTACTTTGAATCCATTTTCTAAGTGACACGAGAAAAGAGCAAAGCATAAATCATGAGGTGTGTCTTTATGAAAGATTTGAGCTCTGGAGGGTACAAGACTTGCCCTCTGAGGTCAAAGCAGCATCTCGTGCCCTTTGTGCTGTGCTCGCTCCTCTAGCCAGGCCCATGGGGAGGACAGAGGAAGAGTCACTGCTGCTTTCTCCAGCGGCTGCTCACCTGCTACCGGAGAGAAAAGGTGACCTTGAAATCAGAGTGTGCTATACTTTGACAGAAATCATCTAAATAACAGCACAATAAATGAGGGCGTTACTCCCATCATGACTCTCTTCAAGGTTTTGCTCTCTGCTTCCCATTCTCCCTGATGGTTGTTTTTATTCCCTCCATCAAAATTCTCCTCCTTTGCTTCAAATAACTTAAGGAGCTACCTTCTTAGTACTCATTGCTTTGCTGTATTTATAGGAGTGTTGCTGATTTTCTCTTTTCTGACCACGTTTACCATTCCTTAATGCCTTTGACTTCACTTTGATTGTGAAATGCGCACACATGTGAACACTCGGATGGGTGTGCACACACTTTTATTTATTTAAAGTCTGGAAGTATAATCATGGATTTATTTTATTCAAATAACTTTCCATTTCCCTCTTTCATTTGTTATTCACTGTGAAGCTTCCAGCTTTAAGGGATATATATTTCATTCTTTTTCTTTATTTAAAATGCAGAGTTTCAGGGCCGGGCATGGTGGCTCAATACCTGTAATAGCAGCACTTTGGGAGGATGAGGTGGGCAGGTCACTTGAGGTCAGGAGTTTGAGACCAGCCTGGGCAATTTGGTGAAACTCTGTCTCCACTAGAAATAATACAAAAAATTAGCCAAAAAAAAAAAAATGCCGAATTTCAGATATTAAATTTAGAAAGTAAAGATTTTCAAAGCACACTAAATTGTGCCAAAAATGCAGAAATGCAAGTATGTAAGTGGAGTACAGAGCCATGACTAATATTCATGAACATTTCTCTTTAATGTCCAGTCACAAAAATATTTTTTGTTTCCTTTTCCTTATTCTTTCCTTTGCACTTTGATTCCAGACTATTCCATGGAGAGAGGCTCAAATCCTGACCTGTCCAAATTTTGGCACCTCTTCCCCAAACTCTGGAGCCCTAGCTATGCACTGGCTCTGCTTTAATGTCACCAATTGGGTTCTGGTATCTTGTGTGCACTTTTCCAGCATTTGATCCTTGACATTTTCTTTCTTTTCTTTTCTTTTTTCTTTTTAGGAGGCAGAGTCTCACTCTGTTGGCCCAGGCAGGAGATCTTAGCTCACTGCAACCTCCACCTTCCAGGTTCAAGCAATTCTCCTTCCTCAGCCTCCCAGGGTAGCTGAGATCACAGGCAAGCACCACCACACCCAAGACATTTTTGTATCTTTAGCAGGGACGGAGTTTCACTATGTTGGCCAGGCTGGTTTCAAACTCCTGACCTCAAATGATCCGCTCGCCTTGGCCCCCCAAAGTGCTGGAATTACAGGCATGAGCCACCATGCCTGGCTGATCCTTGGCATTTTCTTAGACTGGACTTGCATGAATAGCTTCAGTTGTCCAAAAAGAAAAAAAAATAAACAAAAATAAACACTGAAGGGCTTATTTCTTAAATGAAATCTGAGAATAAGAAACCTAGGGTTGATACGGGAACCCTATGGAGTTTTCAGAGCTCCTCCTTTTAGTTTCTGCTCTGCCGTCCTCGGCATGTCCACAGTGTTGCCGCATACTCCAAGAGGGCTGCTTGAAGTTCGGTCATCTCATCAGCATTCCAGGAAACAGGTACGAAACAGTAGAGAGACAAAAAGTACTCCTGGCACCTGAGTTAATCTTTCTTCAGCAGCCTGCCTGAAGTTCTGTCACATCCACATACATTTCCTCTAGAAAGTTGGGATGTATTCTGGTTGTAGGTCTTCCCTAAGGAGAGAAAGGGGAGATTAAATTATACATGGCAAGAAGAATTCTCTAACCCATTTTCATTTCAGGGCTGACCAATTATGCCAAGAGGAAGTAAAGGAATGGGGCTCAGTAAAGGACTGAAATGATTAAACTTTTTTTTTTTTTACTAACAAAGGAAATGAGAAGAGGAGCAGACCCGGCTTGGGCTTGCACAGTGGAAGTTGTCTTGCATCCACTCTCCGCTACCAATGTGAGAAACAGACTACATGATTTTATTTCCCTCTTGAGACCAAAGTGAGTCTCACAAAGCTTTTCTTCAGCAACGAAACCCTTCTGAAATATAGTTTTGTTTCCTTCAAAAGTCTGTAATTTATATAGCAGACTTTTTGCTTTCCTCATTTTTCTTTTTAAGACCAAATCCCTCAATTTTATTTCATTTTAATAACCTCACAAAATAACTCTTAAGGATCTTATAAGAACAGGGGTCATAAAATTGTAGACCAATCTGAGGGGTATGGATTCTGCAGGTTTAAGAACTAGGTCCATCTGATCGTCAAGAACTCCCCTGTTGAGTTCTTTTTTGTAAATGGAGCTGAGCAGTCTTCACTGAGTCATGCATGCATATGAAAGGCTCTGTTCACTGTTTCCTGCCTTGATTTGGAGACTGCTACCCTGAAATTGGCAGGCTTTCAGATGACACATATGCAACTTCTGAGCCTCATCCTCATCACTGCCCTATTGCTTTTTTGGAATGCTCTGTACTAAGTAACTCCGGGTCCTCAAACCAGTAAGAAGGACATCCAGAACACTTTTTTTCTCTGAGACAGGTTCTACTGCTGAAGATAAGCTGAGAGTATTCCAGGACCCCCTAGGTGTG
Source organism: Colobus angolensis palliatus (assembly GCF_000951035.1). NCBI lineage: Eukaryota > Metazoa > Chordata > Mammalia > Primates > Cercopithecidae > Colobus > Colobus angolensis. Next base: position 264,542 of record NW_012115433.1, read on the forward strand.
AGTGGTTCTTCATGCTGCCTGAATATTTGATTTGTGGGATAAATTCTAGAAATACTGATTGAAACATCTTCTCTCCACCGTCTCTAGTCTATATCCTCTGCAACCCCATGAGTTTGCCAATAATACCTTGTGAACTTGACCACAGGAATCCAAGTTTGTAGAATGTGACATATGTTGGCAAATGCCAGATGTATCCACAGTAATGTCTACATGAACCCCTCCCTAGGTAATAAGGTCCTTGCTTCTTCCTTTTAAGATACCTAGTCCTGCAAAAAAAAATTCAATCCTAGTCTTCCAGAACTGTGTTTTCAGTCTTAGAGTGCTAATGCCTATGCGGAAATGTACTTATGTTGAGACAACCGTGGCCTTCCTAGGTGTTTTCTTCTAGGAGGATGTCTTTAATTGAATAAATACTTTCTGTCTTTTAGGTGCACAGTGACACACACCAATCATGGGGCACAGTTTATTATGAATGACATGTTACAAATAACAGCAAAAATACCACGGGTTACAAATATTTTTTGAATAAAATCAATGAGATGAAACCAAATTTGTGTGACTCCTCCATTATGTTCAAGGTGGAATAAGATTTACTCTATTATCTGAAACAGCTAACAAGCAGGACAAAATGTGTGAAATGAAGGCTTTCAAGAAACTAGACATCAGGCAAAAAGGTACATTAACCCTGAGAGAACAGGTGAGGGACGCAAGAAAGGCAATCTCTGCACTGCTCCTGTTTACTGCCTTGGGAGTTTCTAGGCTGTGCCATAGGGAGGGGGACCCAGGTTATGTCTGTTCTCAACAGCCAGACCTGAAACCTCATAATTCATGGGACACTGGGTAAGGTACTCAGGAGTGTCATGCCTTTGTAAAGGTTAATTTAACCCCAGACCAAATGCTGCTTAAACCCCATCTAGCAAAACTTAAGAGCAAGACCTAAAAGGGTCAACTTGTTTTTAAGTAACTTAATCATGTCTCAAAAGAAAGCACAAGATTTTTAGTAATACAAAAATATGCAGCACCTCCCCAACAGGATACAATTCACAAAGTCTGGTGAAGAATCACAAGTTGCTGGGCATGCAAAGATGCAGAAAAACACTATTCATAATGAAGAGAAAAATCCATCAATCACAATGGGCCCAGAAATGACCCATGATAAAATTAGTAGACAACAATATTTAAACAGTCATTATGAATGTATTCCATATGTTCCGGAAGCTAGAGGAAAGATTGAACATGTTAACTACAAATGTGGAATTTTAAGAAGATCTAAATGCAATTTTCAGAGATGAAAGCTATAATATCAAGGATAAAAAAACACATTGATAGCATTAACAGTAGATCAACATCAGAAGAAAAAAAAAAAGGAAAATTAAAAAAAAACAACAAAAGCCTTTCAAAAAGAAAAAAAAACAAAAAAAAAAAATTAAAAATAACTACCAAAGCAACAAAGAAACAACTGAAGAAGCCAATATATGTGTAATTGGACTCTCCGAAGTGGGAGGGAAAGAAAAACAAAAAACAATGCCTGAAAATTTTCAATATATAATTAAAACTAAACCCACAGATCAGTGCCTATTATAATGAAATTGCTTAAAACAGTGAGAGAGAGAAAATCTTCAGAGCAGCTGCAGGGCAGGGAGAGCATGTTAAATACCAAGTGGCAAAAACAAGAATGACAAGCAAATTTCTCACTGGCAAGAATACAAGTGAGAAGAGAGTGTAGCAACATCCTTAAAGTAATGAAAGGAAAAAAAACCTCCTCTTTTAATCTAGAATTTATTATAGAAATTCCATAGTAAATCTTTGTGAAAATATCTTTGAAACGCGAAATGAAATAAAAACTTTTTTTTTTCAGATATCCAAAATCTGAAAGAAGTTTTCACTGACAAAGATTCTCTGCTTGGCCAGACTTTAGACAGACTTCTGAACCTTCTCCTAGGAACATCTATGAACTTCCTTGTAAAATACAGTTTTAGCAGAGAACCCGGCTGATTAAATTTGAAAGAACTCCCATCTTTGATATCTGATCACAGTCAATATCTGATCAAGTTTCTGATCCTCCACCATCTCCCGAGGAATGTATAAAATAACCCTAGCCTGTCTTTAGCAAGAATCCTGTTAGGTCAATCCTGTTAGCCAGAATTCTCCTTATGCCTGATGTTTCCTATTCGTAGTTTGCTAGCCATTGATCCCCACCCTTTTCCTTGACTGTAAATTCGTACTTTCCCATGTTGTATTTGGAGATGATCACAGTCTGTCTCTTCTTGCAAGACCTTGTTGCAGTGGTCTCTATACCCATCACAATGGTCCCGAGTAAAGTCTTTCTTACTATGCTTTCACAGGTGTCACTGGAAGATATTTTCTTTAACATCACACTGTAAGAGTTTTTAAAGAGAATTCTTCCAACAAAAATAAAATGATACAGCATGCAAATCTAGATCTATAGAAAATAATACAGTTTTTTTCTGTAGATCTAGGTCTATATTTTCTGTAACTATACAGATAAACATTAAAACTTTTAAAATTATTTAAACTCAGTAAAAGACAATGGTCTGTTTAAACTAAAAATCATAACAATGCATTTTGTGGCTTATGCCATGTATAAAAGATGTATAACCACAATAATACAAAAGCCAAAAGATAAGGAACTATACTACTGTAAATTTCTTATACTATAATAAAATAATATAATTTGGAGGTTAGCTGTGATAAGATGTATATTATAAGCCCAAAGGTAATGACTAAAATAGCACAACAAAGAATTATGCTAAATGAACAAAAAATAAAATTATAAAGAAATATATGATTGAACCAAAGAAGGATAAAAAGAGTGAAAGGGGAAAAAGAACTATGGAACAAATTAAAAACAAATAAGATATTAGAGATAGTACATGTAAATCCAAATGGATCAATAATTACATTAAATGTAAATGATCTAAATATCCCAACTGAGTTGCAGAATTGATCAGATTACATAAAGAAAGACCCAGTTATATACTGTTTTGAAAAAACCCACTTTAAATGTAAGGACAGAAATAGTTTAAAAGTAAAAAGATGAGAATTGAGAGACTGCACACAAAATATACACTAAAGAGAAGAAAGTTGGAGTGACAATTTTAATAGTAGATAAAGTAGATTTCAGGGTAAAGGATATCTCAAAGGAAAAAGGGAGTCGTTAAATATTGATAAGCAGGTCAGTTCCTCAAAGTAAAATAAAAATCATAAAATGTATGTATTTAGTAAGAGTGTCAAAAATTGTGAAGCAAAAACTGACAATTTGCAGGACAAATAGACATATCAACAATTAGAGTAGATTAAACTGCTCTCTTTCAAAGAGTTAAGGAAAAAAGACTTCAGCAAGTATATAAAGGACTTGAACAATACTATTTACCAACTTACCAAATCAATATTTATATACTACTGCACTAACCACAATAAAACACATTTTTTTTTCAAATGTGCATTGATAATTTACCAATGTAGGCCACATTCTGGAACATAGTCTCAAGTAATTTTCAAAAATTCAGTTCCTATAAGATAATATTGTCTTATCACAATGTTATTAACCTAGAAATCAAATATAGAAAAATATTTGGATTATATCCATACATTTGGGAACAAAATAGCATATTTATCCATAACTTATGAATCAATTAAGAACTCCAAGAGAAATTAAAAAGTATTGTGAAATAAATGAAAATAGAAATTTAATATTTTAAAACTCATTGAATGCAACTAAAGAAAAATGTATGACCACAGGCTTCTGAAACTTCAACTGCAACGAAAACATTATTTAGAGAAAAATGTATAGTCCTGAACACTTATACTGGGACAAAGAAATGACACTCAATTCAGATTCCACCCTACAATATTAAATATGGAGGAGCAAATGACGCCCAAAGTAAGCCAAAGAAAGGACACAATGAAGATCTGGGCAGATTAATATTAAAAACAACAGCAGCAGAAGTAGAAAATAGAAAAAAAAAAATGATGAAACCAAAGCCAGTTCTGTGAGAAGGTCCATAAAATGAATAAAGCTCTAGTTGGAATGATCAGAAAAAAAAGATAAAAGACACAAACTACCAATATCAGGAAACATTGGTTATGTGATTTGGGGTTTTTACTCTGTGGCCTTTAGCTTAGAGAAATGAATGTGTTAAGTACACACAAAGACTGTCCATGCATACTTACAGTAGGTTTATTAGAAATAACCACTCGAAATAAACCAAGTGTCCATTGACAGATGGGTGGATAAACACATTATACCAATTCGAGAAAATAAAGTGAGATCAAAAAGAGTGCAGATTGTGTAATTTCATCTACAAAATTCTAGAATATACAGACTAATCAGTAGTTACAAAACATGGGTAAAGGGATGCAAGGCAGTGGGTTGGGAGTGGTCCAAGAAGTGCAAGGCAGTGGGTGGGTTGGGAGTGGTCCAAGAAGACATTTGTGGGTGATGATGGATCTTATCGCTATGATGGTTCTATGGGTGTAAACATGTGGATTTTATTGTATGTATGCCAATGACACCTCAATATACCTGATAATATGAAATGTGTGGCTTTCAAATCCTAATTTTCTTTTCTAAGTTGGGAGAGAGGATTTAGTTGGATTTCAGAAAACGATGGGCAGTCCTCTACAGTTTCTGTTACCACATTCATTCTGTGTTATAGAATCTCCCTGGCAATGAGTTGAACTTCTGCAGGCTCAGGTCCTAATCTCTTTAGGGTGGCTTTTATATTACCCCTTCACCCGAAAACTTCTTTCCCCAAACTGTGAAAACGGTTTACTGATCAGATTAATCTCATTTATTTTAATTTTGGCTGAAAAGTTTCTACCAGTTTGTTTTCTAGACAGTTGTTTTACCTCGTCCTATTACTTTGCCTTTTATTTGTGGAGGAGAATTTATTGTTAGTTTCCACCATTTTATTCTCTTCCTCCCTTGACCTCTTCTTTTCTTCTCTCTGCCCATTTTCCTACCTTAAATTTCTACTTCCTTTTTTCTATAGAATATACTTGTATACCCTCTTATTTATTTCAATTTGGCTATAGCTTTCTATTTTTATTGTTCTTCAAAAACCTTTTTTCAAAAATAATATTTGAAAACATCAGTTTGTCATTACCCTGCTGTTTCTTGTGTGTGTGTTTTTTTTTCATATCAGCACTTTCTTTAGAATCGATGCCTAAAAATGGTCCCTTTTTAATTTTACCCCCTGATGAAAAATATCATCTCTGTGGTTAAAAAATACTTTTAAGCATGATATGGTTTTTCTGTGTCCCCACCCAAATCTCAACTTGAATTGTATCTCCCAGAATTTCCATGTGTTGTGGGAGAGACCCAGGAGGAGGTAACTGAGTCATGGGGGCCAGTCGTTCCTGTGTTACTCTCGAGATAGTTAATAAGTCTCACGAGATCTGATGGTTTTATCAGGGGTTTCCACGTTTGCTTCTTTCTCGTTTGCTCTTGCCACTTCCATGTAAGAAATGCCTTTTGCCTCCCTCCATGAGGCCTCCTCAGCCATGTGGAACTGTAAGTCCAGTTAAACCTCTTTTTCTTCCCAGTCTCGGGTATTTCTTTATCAGCAGCATGAAAACAGACTAATACAGAGCACATATATGCTTCATATATATACTTTTGTGAAGTAGAGATAACTAAGCTACAAGCAGTGCTTCTTCTTTTGTCAAAGATGCTGGGGTTTTGGTTGGACAGTTTATTTTAAAATTCCCCTGCCATAGTCACTTTATATTTCAATTATCAATGACATCATACCCAGCATTGTGTATCTTCTTTACTGACATATGGAATTGAAGGATGTTGTTGTCCATTTCTAATTTCTTATTATTTCTGATAAATATATATACTTTTTCCTTATTTTGAGTTATTAATACAAGATTAGATAGCGGCTTCTGTTTTTCCCCAAATAGTTTTTTAAAAACAAATAACAAACATTTATTCTTGTAGCTTGAGTCATATTATTTATCCTGTATATGCAGATCATTATAAAAATGCCTCCCCAAGTTATCTCCACAAAATATATCACTATAATTTTCAAAAAATGAAGTCCAGCATGTGTATGTGCTGCCTTAGCCTTTAAGTTGATCCTGGTAATACATCAGTTTCGACTGGTTTCATGGCTGTTTGCTATTTGTTTTCCCTCATGCTTTGCGTTTTCACTTAAAAATTAAAAGAATGAATGGGCCCAATGATGCAAACCATAAATTCTGGAGACATTGTTAAGCCGTGAAATCCTTTTTGAACAAATTTTTTGACAAATTTTTGAGACTAGGGATATTTTCCCTTATATTTAGGAACAGTAATATCTACTGATATTATTTTTCCCGAAGTTCAGATACATTGGTCACATGATGTTTCTTCAGAAATAAAAAAAGTTAATATTCATCTTCGCATAAGTAAACAAAAAAACACCTTACATTTGCTATGTAAATCCCAACGGCAACTGCAAGAAGGTACGTATTATTAAAATATCTGCAAGAAAACAGAATAAGAGGAAAATAGTTTCTTGCCAACATATATTAAAGAGATTGAAGAATTGGAGATCAATTAAAATTCTTGGTGTCTAAATGCATAAGCTATCACTAAGATTCATCAGAAACTAATTAGGTTGGCTCAGTAGAAGATGGATGTGAGGATCCATTCTGTCACTGCAGGAATAGGAGACCCAGACATCCTCAGGAAAGAGTAGGGCTACGCTGATCAACAGCCACAGGCTGTGGTTATTATGTGGTCTCTGATAACTAAGGAACATCACGCTGTTGAAGATTTGGAGAGGGGCAGTGTATGCTTCATTGGGACAGTAGAACATTTAATTTGCAGTCATCTCATTTAATATAGAAATCTCTAAACTGGGAGTGACAATGACATGTTGTGAAGTCCCCTCTGCTTCTTATGTAAATCTAGGGAAGTCTGTTAAAATCAGTTTCCCCCACTCATAAAATGGTGTGTGTGTGTGTGTGTTTCAATCAGGTTACAGGAAACCACCATAAAGTGAAACTTGTTTGAACTCACCGTAGAAATGAAAAGCTCAAGGGCATGTAGTAACCTAACTTCACCTCTCTATGCTTTGAAACCCATTCATTAAGTCATTCATGTATTCAGTAAATACTGAGTTGCTCACAATGTGCCTGGCATGGTGGACATAGATGTGAATATCGCTGCCTTTGTAGATTTCATACACTCTCTCTTTGTTTCCCTTGCTACTGAAGGATGTGGACTTGCAGACAGGAAGACCTGGAACTGTTGCACTCATTTCTGTCATCCTCTTTTTCTAGCACTGTACACAAAATATATGTGTGAAATGCATGAACTTATAAATGAACAAAAATGAGAGCAACAGAGCATTTTCCCACCTTTTCCATTTGTCCTGACTCCTGAAGACTTTGAACCAATATGGGTTTTTCTTTTCCCTTAACTGCTTCTGCTCTTCTAGTTCCAGTTATACTCCCTGAACACAGCCATACATAAACATGTTGTAAGAGGGTCTGTTGCTTTAAAAAGTAGGGACAAATTTTTTTTCCCCAGAGTTGTTGTGTAGTCCCTTAACTCTCAGTGACTCTTATTTCCCTAGCCACCAATAGTGATTTGGTCTTTCCATGGTTTTTAATATATTTTTCCATCTCCCTGGAGCACTATGAGAATTACCTTCTTTTATGTTTGATTCTGTAAAAGGCACCTTGAAGGTCCAAGGAGGAAAAGTGCTGTGCATAATACAAGTAATCTCATCATGGTGCATCATAGGAATATTGTAAGGAATAATTGAACACTATCTGTGAAATATGGGACTCTCCTCAGAGGACAGGTGCTCTGTAGTTTTCTTCTGTGTAACTAAACTTTCTGACTCATAAACAAAAAGTGTATGTCTCCTATCCTATAGTCGTTTGTTAAAATTTGCAAATATTATGTCTCTGGGCCTTGAAAGATGTCTGCAATAACAACAAAAGTAGGAAAACTTTTATATAAATGCTAGTCAAATTTTAGTTTCAGTTATGTAGCAGAAAGCACGCTGATGTGGAAATTAAGGCTTACAGACTCTAATCTCCTTTCTGTGCCTATGTTATTGTATCCCTTTAGAAGAGTGGTAGAACTACATGAACTGGAAGAACCTCTGGTGTGAAGCCATGATAAGAAGTAGACCTCCCTTCCCTTTCCCACCCTAAACTTTTTTGACTCTGGTTCCCCCTAGCCCTCCCATCTTGAGTTTCTTGGGGACAGAGATCATGCCTGTTTAACATTTTTTAATTCCTAGTTATAAGTATGGTGTCAGGCAAATGGTAGTCCCTCAAAAAACATTTGTGAATGAATGTCTTACAAAATATAAGCCATAATCAATAGTTGGGTAACAATATTTAGATGCAGCAATTCCAAAGCTTGACATCAGAGACAGCACTTACTGTTCAAAGATGACTGAAAAGTTGATATCATTAAGAGATTCTCTTGGGAAAGGAATAAAAACTGTCAGACTATGTATATGAGCCAACTCTGAACAGATGCCGTGCTGAGGGATTTGGGAAATAATCCCATGAATTACATTCTAAAATTAAGTGTGCAAGATTGTATGTATTTGTGGCTGACAAGTGGAATGGTTTGGTAGAGTTGATCCTGCTGCTGTGTTTGAGTGAATCTAACTAGAAGCTAGCTGAGTCCTTAGCACACAGAAGATTGAGGGCCATGGTAGCTTGGTACCACCCTGCTCATCAGCAGGGTAACTAGAGTGCTGTTTCAAGATCATCTATAAAAGATTGCTGCAACTTGGAGGCTGAACATAGTGTCCAGCATTGTTTTGGGATGCTTTAGAAAGGAAAACGTTAACATTTATTAGGTTGGTGCCAAAGTAACTGTGGTTTTTGTCATTGAAGTTAATAGGAAAAACCACAATTATCTTAGGCACCCACCTAATAGGTAACATTAGGGCCTAGATTAGGAAATAACGTTTTAGTTTTCTGGATGCAAACTCTAAGTAAGATTAAACAAAACAACAGCAACAAAGACAAATAAAACAATAAAATAGTTTTCGCAGTTGACAATCTATATGCTTTTTTTCCAATTGTATTTCTTATTTCTAAATTTCCTTCCTGTTCTTAGGGAATTATCATTGGAATATTGTGATTGAAAGAAAGATTTGTTTTAAGAATGTTTTTAGAAAAAGCAAAAAATGTTTGGATTTTAAGAAATCCAAAACTGAGTATTCTAGGCATAGTGCAAAGCATTTATGACAATAAAATATCTGGAGTAGAAGAAAGAACAAAAATCTACTTGACAAGCATGTTTTGAAAAAGGAGGGATAAGTTCAGATATGACTAGAAAAAGATGGTTTTAGTGTTTTCTTAAAGATAGATGCTTGGACTCCATCCTGAAAAGTTTGGAATCAGAAAGTCTGTTTTTGGTCTGTTCTTCTTTTTATAGGTGTTTTCAAATATAAACAGCTGCCACACCCATGTAACGTTTGCTAATATCCCACGAGTAGCTTCTCAGGTGTAGGCAAACCGTACTTGGCTTAAACTCTATAAGTATCTTGCCCCATCTCTATGCCTGCCTGGAACGTTGACTTGGTTAGAGGTGTGAATAGAGAGAATGTATGCTGGTCACAGCTAATTAGTGTGCTTTAATTTAGGTTTTCCTTTCTGTTCCATTTCATAAACCCTGACCTTTATCATAACTAACATCCTTCTCTTGCTTTCTCCAAAATTCCCCAATTGTGAAAGTATTTAAATTATTTCTGTTATTTAAAAATAGCATGTTCATGTAATCATTTTAGAGTAAATCTTAATTGAGTTTAAGAGATGATTTTTGCCTTTATTAAAGAGCATGCAGGTACCTTAATTTGCTTTTTTAAGTAAGAATAATCTAAAACATCAGGATTGATGACATATGGAAAAGTAAGCATTTTAATACAGTGACAGAATACATTTAATCAGGTAAATGAATCTAATGAATAAGGGGAAATGCATCAAAATATCAGTTATTGACCCTTGGTAAATGAGAATTCAGGGTGGGTGATATTTTCTATGATATTTTATGACTCTAGTTGGTTTTTAATATTGCAAGTGAATGATAACTTCTGCCACTGCTTTGTCTTTAAAACTCTTCAGAAGAATCGCTGTATATCAGTGAAGGCTACAGCATGATATAGCTGCATAAAACTTACGCTAGTGCAAAGATGCTAAAGAGAATCATTTGTTTTCCTAATAGCTCTATTTCAGCAGACCATGGCCTTACCCAAAAATGCCCTGTTAGCAAAGCTGTCATTCTACAATGATCTCTGGATGCAAGAACGATGATAGAGCACAGGCTTCTGCATTTATTGTAGAATATCATTTTTCCTTTATTTTTGAAAGAATTCGTAATTTGTATTCTATTTTCCTTTGGGTGGAACAGACTAAAGTTTGATTCAAGGTAAAAACTCATCCAAGTAGGGAATTATACACTGGAGAAATATTTACAAGATGCACTGTAATCTTTCTAGCTAGAGTACATTAGATTTTCTTCTTATATTCAGGCACTTGAAATTGATACACTGAATATTTTCTTTTCCCCAGGTCACAGTATAAGAATAATATCATTTAGTTTACAAATTATACCTTGGGAGCCAAACTTTATGTAGTACCAAACTAAAGATAGGTTGATAGTGTTTTGGCAATTTACAGACCAAACATCTTCAACGCCCTTGGGCCTGCAGGAATAATGAGGAGGATGTGATTAAATGGCAGTCCCCTGCTTGAAATCCTTCTGCAGTTTCCCATCATCTTGGATTTAATTCAGACTCTTCACCATGGCCCATGAGGCCCTAAGGGATCCTGGCCTACGCACTCTCTCAGACTTTATCTTGTACAATTCTTCCTTTTTACTATATTCCAGGTATGCTTGCCTTCTTAGTGTCCTTAACACGCATCAATCTCATTCCTCCCTTGTGGAATTTGCCCAAGCTATTTCCACCACTGAAATGATTTGTCCATAGAGTGTTTATTTAGTTTGATTCTTTTTAATACTCATGCATCAGTTTAAATGTTTTCACCTTTGAGAGGTTTTGTGATCACCATTCCAGGGTAGGCTCCCAGACACTCAATTACTTTGCCCTACTATTTTTTTAAAAAATAAAAATTATAACTACGTTTTATATTTGTTTACTGTTTCTCGCCCCCTCACTAGAAGGTAAGCTCTGTGAGATCAGGTTCCCTGCTTGTCTCATTGCTGTACCTGAGACAGTACCTGGTGGTGATAATGGGCACTTACTCTTTGCTTGTTGAATGAAACAGTGAATGCATAAGTGAGATTCAATCTAAGGACAAAATAGAGCAAATGAAAGTTGATCTCTCTCTGTTTTTCTCTCTCTGTCTCTCTCTCTCTCTCTGTGTCTCTCAATTTGCTCATGCTTTAATTTCACATTTAAATTCCATGGCAGGCAATATCAAAGGGTAGTTTCAAGTTTCAATTTCCTTCAAGCAAAAAAAATTTATAGTTAAAGCACGATTTGGATATTTTTCTACATCCCTAGAGCCAGCACTCAGGGACTTGGACCTATTTGCAGCAAAGATTGATTAAGTTTCCAAAAGTCTGGCATTTAACAGGAGTTTCTGCATTGGTTCTATAAATCTACTGACCTAGAAAGGTCTTTTAAATTTCTCATGAACACTATCAGACTGTTGCAATGTCAAAGAGATGAAGTAAATATCAGTAATCCAAGAAATCTGGTGCAAAATGGTGCCAACATGAGACTCTGCCATTACATATTTGTCCTTATTTCTTCTTTGGTCCAAACTGGTTTGTTTAAGATTCAAAGTTTCTCAACTCCTTTCAGTTTATATTGTTGTTCCAAATGGTAACCAATGACATCTTGACCTCATTATAAAATAGTTCTGTAGGGGAAATGTGAATGAATGAAGGGATGAATAAACAAATAATTTTAAAACATCAATTGTGCTGATGAAAAGAATGGGTAATATATTGAGTTATGCTATTTACTGTAATGTAATTTCCCTACTGGCCATGTTTAGTTGTTATTTTAATATTATATTTAACTTAAGGGTCAAAGGAAAAGCAATAACAGGAAATAAAAGAATGCTTATATCTTTATAATAAAAAAATTATATCAAAATTGTGGCGTGAAGCTAAAGAAGAACCTAGAGGGAAAAAAGCTAAGAATACTGATATTAGAAAACAAAAGAAATCAGATAAAGGAGATAAGTATCCATCTTCAGAGGCAAAGGCTAAAAAAAGGAATACATCCAAAGGAAATAAAAATACATTAAATATTAAGGTAGAAAATAAATTAATAAAATTCAAAAAGCTTATTATGTTAAAGTTTGATATGAAACAATATTAATACAAGCACTGATAAAATTTATTCAAACTAAAAAATGGAAAACTTGCATGGAAAATATTAGAAATGAAAATAGGAACACATGACCACAGATACACAAAGAGTAAGAAGATAGTAAGAAAACACTGTAAAACATTTATGACAGTAAGTTTGAAAATGCAAACAAAATAGAAAATTCTAAGAAGAGCAAAATTGTCTAATTTTGTTTTGCTTGCAATGCTTCCGAAATGTTCTACACGAATGAAGTGTTTTATTTGATAGGGGCACTCTATTTCCAGTTTATCCTTCTGAAAAACTGACCTCTTTATTCATCTCATCTTGTTCACTTTTAGGAGAGATATAGGAAGTAGTCAAGTAGCCTTCAGCTGCAAGATTTGGTTTTGGTGACTCACTAAATGACTCTTTTGCCAAAGACATCTGTGCTATTGACCTATCCCAAGGACGACATTGTCATCACAAAAATCAATTTCTTGGGGTTAGTAAATCTATTAAAATGCAAACATCCAGTAAAAATGTCTTCAGTATGCAGATTTTTCATTAATAATGAATAATAAATTAGTTAATACCTAAAAGGCAACTCAGGGTGGCAGAAAAAAGTTTGATGGGGTGGAAATATGCATGTACAGTATAAAGTGAGATCTGGGAACAAGAGGATCTGAGAATGCGAAGAGCTGAGATGAAAGAGGAAATGAACAAAAGACCCTTAAGTCAGCATTTGAGCACATCTAGTGCCTGGGAGTTTTGGGTTGAGGGTGAAATTAAGCAAGAAAGAATAGCAAAGAAAAATATGTGCCTTTTATACTTTGTCTTGGGGCAGATGTAATCCAGTGTTTTATTGGAAGGAGAACTAAACTACAAGTTAAAAGAATTGGCTGTGTTTTAGTTACTGTGGGTTCTGCCTAAGACACTTGGCCTCTCCATAAAATAATGTTATTTATATACGGATCCGCTGGGTTTCTCCTTGTTCTAACATTTTGTTTCTATACATTTTACCGCCACTCACCTAGCCATACATAAAGCTACTCCTTTCCCAGTTATCTCTTCACTAACAACAAAGCTTCTAATTTTCAAGTATCTATAGCTCTTATTTCATTGATTTTGAAGTTACACACTCTCCTGTCCTTAAACTGTAGAGCTAAAGGATGTCAACTCATCATGATTTCTATGGCTATGCTGCCTGTTTGAGTCATTTGTTAGCATTTGTGTGTTATCATAAGCACTTTAGAGTCAACAATTAATCCTCAAAACAGCTCTTCCAGGGAGGCCCACAAAAGATTTTATAAATACTATTGAAATTCATCTCGTGCCTCCATAGGAAAGTATGCAAATGATTTTCTGACTATATAAATATGATTCCACATCAAGTTTCAACTTAATAAATGGGGCATAGTCAATAGCACATATACTAATTAAGCTTCTGTTCTTTACTATTATTATGATATATAATTGTTTATTAGCCTCAATAACATGCTCTGCCAGAATGAGAACTGTCAATTTTGTAAAATTTATTGGCAGAATCTTAGAACCTGGATGGAAAAAGTCGGAGTGCAATCTAATTGACAGATACTTGTGAAATTTAAGCACATTATCTCTTATTCTCAGGTACGAATGGAGGTAACAAATTAAGTGGAATTCAGTCTAACAAGGAAGAGCTCTCACCCGATGAGAGCAGTAAAACATGATGTAAATGGATGAATAAGTGAAAGTGTAGCTGAAATTCCATCTTTAGAATGAATAGACATTGCTTGAACATATATCCCGTTGAATAGTTTCATGCAGACTCATTTCCTATGGAGAATTCTAAACATATCAATAACATACTGTTTCTATGGGGCTCCCACAAAGATGGCAAAATTACCAAATATTTCTTATTAAAGTTATTTTCTGTGAAGAGATGTTAAAAATCTCATTCTTTTGTGTTCCTCATGCCTACTTTTTTTTTCTCTGAGAGAGCCCTACAAAGCAGGAAGAGATCACTGGGTAGTGCATTGTGGAGAAGTCATGGGCAGAAAATGAAAAAAATAAGAAAAGGAAACAAAGATAAATCCTATCCGCTTCTCAGTTCTGCACACACTTTTCTGCCCTGTGGAAGTTACTGTGGTGCAGACAAGAGTAGTTCTCTGTGCCTGGCCTTCAGCTCATATCTGTTTCTGAGCTTGTGCAATTCAAGAAAGTAAGATTTTTTTGCTCACTGCATTGGTGTGAGGATTTGTGATAGTGCATAGGAAGGTGCTTATCCAATTGTAAGGTGTGACAAAGTATTTGCTATACCTTGTTGAAACAAACCTGAAGTAATTGGTATTAATGTCTCTTGAAACTTCACATATGGTTGAATTTTAACTATAACAGTCAAACTACTAATGAAAATTCTGAGTAATTGAATAGTTTTGATATTTAGTACATGTGTATGACCATGTCTACACACACACACATACACACACACACACCCCTTTAACTCTCAATAATACACTACAGATTTCATAATATATTACAAATGAAGTAGATTTAGGATGTCATGAAGGTAGGATAGAAGAAAGTTTTCTCAGTTGGGCCAGGTGACACTGTGGCCGTCATGAGGCTCAGCTGACTCAGAATGCTGTGAAATAGTGTAGTCCTGTCTGGGTGGCACCATATTACATATCAGCCAATGCTGCATCCCTAAACCAGGTGCAACTGTAAAGCCAGCATTTTGCTTTCTACCCTGACAGCAGGTCAGGTCATGAAACATTTCAGTGAAAGCAAAGAAAAACAGTTTGACAGTGCTAAATGTATTTTTAGATATTCCCTTAATTGGTCATGCCAAAAAGTATCCTCCTTTGCCCCATACAAGGCTGATGGACCAGTATTGAACTAATAGGGTAATATTATTATGAAAAGAGATTATTTAACAGAACAGATCATGCTTCTTGTCTTGGGGCCTCAGGTAATAAAAGTTCTCTCTCTCTTTAACCTACTTTAATTCACCTTTCTTGGATGACAGCTTTTTTTTTTTCCCCAAATGAGCTAACAGACATACAGCATCAAGGTTAGGAATTAATTCATCAAAACAGAAATGATGTGAAACAAAAGATAGTTTCAAAAGCCTGCAAATATATTAAGTAACACAGAATTCTGTGCAACTAGAATACATAATATCCTAAATATGGAGGAAAACTCATAATGCATTGTGAAAATCAGTTTAGATAGAACAAGTCTAACTTCTTCACGGAGATATAAATACAATACAATAAATCCAAATAAATACAATAGATGTCTGCAAGACTGTGTAACTGTGTCCATACAACTGTCTATGACTCAAATTAAAAAAAAAAACCCATGTTCACATGAATCTATAGGTGCTGTAAGATTTCATTCTGGATTGTGAAAGTTCCTTTATACCTTAGATTGTCAACAAAAGTTCCAGTGGTTTATTATATATCATAGCAGAAAGCCGTCTTTTTCCAAATTGTTTTGTGTTCAAATAGCAATATTTCTGGCCCTCTAGGAATGACATGTTGTTTGGATTACTGAGCCGGAGAAGCCGCTGGACTCGGATAAACCATTGAGATTTAGTAGGCAATATGTTGGCCAGCCTTTTTGAAAATTGGAATGTTATTTTTGAACTTTATCGAAGAACATGCTGCATCTTTAAGGTGGGCATTATAAAATTAGTGAACATGTGGTTATCTGTCATTTATTTGCTTTCTGCTGAACTAGAAGGTCAAAAATCCACCTTTAAGAGAATATTATTTCTCACAGATGACTTTCTTGTTTAATGGTATTATTTATATAGATAATAATAAATAATAAACCTGCTGAATATTCACATTCAATTAAACACAGACACACATGCATACTC
Source organism: Colobus angolensis palliatus (assembly GCF_000951035.1). Taxonomy (NCBI): domain Eukaryota; kingdom Metazoa; phylum Chordata; class Mammalia; order Primates; family Cercopithecidae; genus Colobus; species Colobus angolensis. The sequence goes on from NW_012115433.1 coordinate 280,721, forward strand.
ATGCATAAACTCTCTGGACTACTGTTTTCATCCAAGAAAAAAAATATCACAGGTACAAAGGCTGAGCTTGATATGCGTCTGTTACCATAGAAATGCTTATTTGTGTTAATTAAGATACTTTACCTTGATTAAAGTAATTAGTGATTCTAGCACATGAAAAGTGGACTGGATTTTGGATTGATTTGGATGTCACCAGTCTTGCATTTTACAGTGTGCACCTCTCTTTGTGTGCACACAGAATTTGAACCTGTTGCATAAAAACATTTGCTTAGAGTGCTGTGCTAACAAGATCATTGATCTATTTTTGTGTAGGGCAATTAGCTTCATTCCACTAGAAAGCCACACATTGCACCCCTGGTCATGATCTCTACCTTGTAAATGTTTGTCATCTGTCACAGGACAAATCTGGAAACAGAAGCAGTCTGGGTCAGCACAATTTCTTGATAGGAAAAACAACTCAAGGACATTTCTGCTGATAGTAGGTTGGAGGACGTAGCATGAGAAAGCCAGAAGTGAAATTACAGACAGTCTCTTCCAGCCCACTCAGAGATACCATCTTTGAAAATGAAGAATAGTTTATAATATGCTGAACACAGTAGCTCATGCCTGTAATCCCAGCACTATGGGAAGCCAAGGCGGTCAGATCCCTTGAGGCCAAGAGTTAGAGACCAGCCTGGCCATCATGGTGAAACTCTGTTTTTACTAAAAATATAAAAATTAGCCGGGCATGGGGGCAGGTGCCTGTAGTGCTAGCTACTCAGGAGGCTGAGGCAGGAGAATCACTTGAACCCAGAAAGTGGAGGTTGCAGTGAGCTGGGATCGTGCCACTGCACTCCTGCCTGGGTGACAGAGTGTGACTCTGTCTCAGGAAAAACAAACACACACTTATGCAGCTGCACAGATGCAATGTTATAACAGATATGTAATAGATCTCATATCTTTAAGTCTAATGTGCTAATCACCCCACAGACACTGATGTTTATGGGAGGGTAACAGCTTCAAGTTGGCTTAACTGTGGGAAAATTTGGGACATAGCTCAAGTTTCCTATTTTTGAGGAAGCATTACAACAAATATATTGCTAGGTCTATTCTTGATTTGATGGGTCTATGAGTAATAGAAACCTATTTTTGGAAAGCCATAATGTCACATAATCCTTGTGATTATCATGTGTCTTAATAGTAACATAATACAAATCTTTTGCAATGTCAATGTTAAAACACATTAATAAAGCATTTGCAGTTTCATATTTTCATTGAACATATTATTAGTATCATGTAGAGTAAACAAAACAAAATGTATTTTAGGCAATACATGCATATTAAATACTACCAAATTTTATTTTTTCAAAGAAAATTTCATATCACTTATCTTGTGTTCTCCCAAAACCATGGTGGTGTCTGCAGTATAACTGAATAAAAGTAAAAGATTCAATTACTATTAAATGCTGCACATAGCGAGGCTTATTCTAGACAAAGTAGAACAATTAATTGTATATTTGAATGTCCTTATTTGCCATTAAATTATGCCTAGTTTAGTTTAATACTAAACCAAATAGGTTTGATATTGTGAAAATGCTGAGAATCAGAGATAAATTTGGTTAGTTCATGACCTCTATAAGTAAAACCTGTACCCCTCGTGTGGAGAAGGTGAAAAAGATGTAAGAGATATCCTCTGTAGTTCGAATGATGACCCGTGAAAAGTAATGTCCATAATTCTGGACCCCGTGAACGTGAAAGATTTGCAAAATGCATCTTTGCAGATGTAACTGCTTTAAGGGTCTTGAGATGAGCTCTAAGTGGGATCTAAATCCAGTAACAAGTGTCCTCATAAGAAAAGAAGAGGATTCCTCAAGCATCTAGAACTAGAAATACCATTTGACCCAGCCATCCCATTACTGGGGATATACCCAAAGGATTATAAATCATGCTGCTATAAAGACACATACACACGTATGTTTATTGCGGCACTATTCACAGTAGCAAAGACTTGGAATCAACCCAAATGTCCATCAGTGACAGACTGGATTAAGAAAATGTGGCACATATACACCATGGAATACTATGCAGCCATAAAAAAGGATGAGTTCGTGTCCTTTGTAGGGACATGGATGCAGCTGGAAACCATCATTCTCAGCAAATTATCACAAGGACAGAAAACCAAACACTGCATGTTCTCACTCATAGGCGGGAACTGAACAATGAGATCACTTGGATTCGGGAAGGGGAATATCACACACTGGGTCCTATTGTGGGGAGGGGGGAGGGGGGAGGAGATAGCATTAGGAGATATACCTAATGTAAATGACGAGTTAATGGGTGCAGCACACCAACATGGCACATGTATACATATGTAACAAACCTGCATGTTGTGCACATGTACCCTAGAACTTAAAGTATAATTAAAAAAAAAAAAAAAGAAGAGGAGACACAGACACAGAGAAGACCATGTGAAAATAGAGACAGATTGAGGTTAAGTGAGCACAAGTGAAGGAACACCTGGAGCTACTGGAGGCTGGAAGAGGCAAAGAAGGATTTTCCTTGAAAGGCTCTGGCGGAAATAGGACTCTGCCTGCACCTTGATTTAGAACTTCCGGCTTCCAGAACTCAGAGAGGGTACATTTCTGCTGTTTGAAGCCATCGTTTGTGTTATTTGTCATGGCATCTCTATGGAACTAGCATATCCTTTCTCTTATTTTCAAACTAATTGAGGCCTTCTGACAGCTCAAGGAAAGTTTTTAAAGTTCAAAGATGGCACCCTCTGGTGGTGGAATTTAAGAGACTCTCTAGTGCAGGATTTTACACCTGGTTCTATTCGGGCATGTGGTCCCCGAATAGACCAGGGAGGTAACTGATGTTTTCACCCACTTGGAAAGTCTCCTCTGTTGACTTGTTGGATCATGGGGACTTGGTAACATTGATAATGGCCGTAGTAATAATGATAAATATAATGTATTATTAACTAGGGAGCTCATCATACATGCTGCGTATTATTCTGAGACCTCACAATAATCTTATGAGATGGTTGCTATTATTTTTATGGATGAGAAAAACGAGTAATAGAGGGGTTAAGTAATTTTTTCAATGTCAATAGCTAGACAGTGAGAGAGCCTGTGCTTATGGTGGCTACGCTTTCTTGAATGACTTAAAATAATGTCCTCTTATCTAATTTTATTCTCCTCCTTTGCACCTGCTCATTCTTTTATGGATAGGCTTACATGTTTCTCTTTAAAACGAAATAAAAAACAAATCTCCCAACCCCAAAATCTCTCACTAGTTGTCACCTTATGTCAAGACTATATTAAAAAATAATGAGAAGTTAATATCTCCACAACTATTCAACTATGGACTAGGTTGAATCATATGACATTGCTGATAATGGACTGATTTTGATGTATAGAATGGCAATCTTATCTGGTTCAGTAGAATGCTGTTCAGCCTGACGCAGCCAGCTTCCTACTTTTTCTACTCCGAATCTACCCTTGAAAGGTGGACAGGTCATGTCCCACTTACAAAATGCAGCAGTTACTTTTCAGTCCTCCTTTTATTAAAAATAGTTAAAACTAATAATAGCAGGTAATATTTGCTGAGTGCTTTTTATATAATCAGGACAGGACTAAGCGTTTCAGCCCTTGGAAGAGAGACGGCATCCTTTCCCCAACTGAAAGAGGGTGGAACAGAAGCTTGGAGAGGTTGCATAACTTGCTGTCCATACCGGGCAAAGCTGGAATTTCAAAGGCTATTTTATTTCGCTATGAAACTCTTGATGGCTATGATATAACACTCTCTAGCTTTTGACACGATTGAGCATTCTCTTCCTGAACACTGTTTTTCTTTCCTGGCGTCTGTGAGACTACACTCTGTTCTCCTTTGACCTCAGGTCGCGTTACTTTGTTTTGCTGACTCTTATGTCTCTGCCTAACTTTTTAAGTGTTCTTTCCAAAGGTTTTGTTTTTGATCCTTTTCTTATTTCACCTTATCTCTTCTCACCCTTTTTTTTTTTTTAACTTTATGCACTCATCCTGCAGTTTCAATTATCACTTATAAACTATTGACTCTCAAATCTCCACCCAGAATTCTTCTCTGAGCCTCAGATGTAATTCACTATTAGGCCTAACAGTTGAATAGCTTAGGCTACTCAAAAACACGCATCTATTCACACCCTACCCTTCTCCACACCTAATTTTTTATTCTCAATTTTGACTGAAATACTCCCACTGAAGAATCGTGCAGGCTGGGATCAATGCAGTTATTTCCCCTTCTCTACTTCACCACAAATGATAGTCACTAAGTTTTATACCTATTGCCTCCATAATAATGCTTCAATCTGTTTCCCTTGCTATTGTTTGAGCTCCGTGAAGCTGCTGTCTGGTCTTTGCAACAGTCTTGATGGACTCGTCTTTTTGTTCCTGTTGTTTCACTTTGAGTGACTTTCCCTGACTTAGGTGGAGAAAGCTCTGTTGGAAGGCCTGTTTTAAGTGGAGCAGCTCTTACCTAGTCCACAGCAGCTAGGTCTGCTGTGTTTTGTGCCTCCCACAAAATAGCTGATGTTGAATTAATATTTGTTGATTAAATATGTGAATCCCCATTTTCTTTGTCAATTTATAAGGCTCTTCAACATATTATTTAAAAAGATGTCATTTTCACAATAAATTTTGGAGTAGGAATATAAACCCATCTTTATAGTAAGGATAAGCGGTTTTCCCAGTTATGAAGGTAATTGCAGAAACAGAATTAAGCCAGATTTTTCTGATTCATAATTGGATTCCCTTAAATCTCTGTCAAAAAAACCCAGATCTATTTCTGCTCTATACCCCTACAAACAACCCATTCTCGGATTTGTCAGAGTTTATTAATAAAAGCCACTTTGTAATGCTACCAGTATTAATATGTATCTGTAATTAGGTGTCACCTTGGAGGTTTCTGGGTCACCCACTATTCATATCAAGCCCCTAAAGTCCTCAGGCATTTTTTGATTAGAGTCTTTTTTTTTTTTTTAAACTATAATTGTATGGCCATAAACTAGAACATAAGTTTAGTTTTCAGATGTATCCCAGATCATTAAGGCGTGTTCAACATCAATGCTTACATGTATTAGTAGGGGTATTAAGAATGGAATTGCATATTTATTTCACATGGCTGAGAAAGAGCTCAGTCACAAGAAATTTGGGTTAAGATGTTTGTTTTTCTTTGTTTCAAGTCTCTATTGGCATTTTGCTCTTCAATTCCTGCTGCTAATTCTGTTCTAGGCCTGCAAGATTATTCTGTCCCCATCCTATTTATGGACCGCAAACTTACTTGATTCCTGATGGCTGAGTTGAGATATAGGTAAAAGGCATTTTCAAAATGAGCTTTATTAAATATTATAATAATA
>NW_012115433.1:286181-287652 GCF_000951035.1 Colobus angolensis palliatus
ATAATATATACATATAAATATATATGGATAAATTTATATATGCATATAAATGTATATATGTAGAAATAAATTATATACATATAAATATTTCATAATAATATACATGTTAAGTGCATCAAATAAGAAATACAAAATTAGAAATACATCATAGTGAGTATTTTCCTATCAGAATGAGTAAGAAGTAATTTATCTTAATATAAAAGGTAGGATTTAGAGTAGATCATGATTCTGTCAATTAAAGAACACATGACTTTGGAACGCTGTATGCCTGTTTTCCTTTGTCATTAGAAATAACCATCTTTTAGTGACGGACTACTTTTTATCATTAGAAAGTATATAGGGCTGTGGTGAGGACTAATATAATAATTAATTTAAAACTCCTGGCCTGGCGCGGTGGCTCAAGCCTGTAATCCCAGCACTTTGGGAGGCCGAGACGGGCAGATCACGAGGTCAGGAGATCGAGACCATCCTGGCTAATACAGTGAAACCCCCTCTCTACTAAAAAAATACAAAAAACTAGCCAGGCAACGAGGCGGGCGCCTGTAGTCCCAGCTACTGGGGAGGCTGAGACAGGAGAATGGCGTAAACCCGGGAGGCGGAGCTTGCAGTGAGCTGAGATCCGGCCACTGCACTCCAGCCTGGGCGACAGAGCAAGACTCCGTCTCAAAAAACAACAACAACAAAAAAAAAAAAACAAAAAAAAAAACTCCTACCTTAGTTCCTGGTATATGCATAATAACCATTATGTTAATGGAAGAAAACCAAGTTCTGTAAAGCATTTTAATTCTGTGAACATTTATTCTGAGCCAATGTGAGTGACCATGGCCCAGAGAAGACAGTCTCAAAAGGTCCTGAGGGAGTGCCCCTAAGGAGTTCTGGTTAGAGTTTGGTTTTATACATTTTAGGAAGACAAAAACGGTGGGTAAAATTATAAATCAATACATAGAAGGTATACATAGGTCCAGTCTAAAGAGGTGGGATATCTTGAAGAGGAAGCTTATAGGTCATAGGTGGATTCAAAGATTTTCTGACTGGCAGTAGGTTGGAAGCGTTGAGCTTTGACTAAAGATTTGAAAGTCAGTAGCAAGGATCAAGATAAGGGGATTATGGGGAAAAAGACTTGCTATGTAGATGAAGCCTTAGAGGTGGCAGCAGTCAAAGAGAATAGATGGTAAAATGTCTCTTTAAAGATGCCAGATTCTCAGCAGGCCGTGATGGCTCACGCCTGTAATCCCAGCACTTTGGGAGGCCGAGACAGGCGCATCACGAGGTCAGGAGATAGAGACCATCCTGGCTAATATGGTGAAACCCCGTCTCTACTAAAAAATACAAAAAACTAGCCGGGCGAGGTGGCGGGGGCCTGTAGTCCCAACTGCACGGGAGGCTGAGGCAGGAGAATGGCCTAAACCCGGGAGGTGGAGCTTGCAGTGAGCTGAGATCCGGCCACTGCACTCCAGCCCGGGCCACAGAG
>NW_012115433.1:287802-304349 GCF_000951035.1 Colobus angolensis palliatus
TGTCAGAAAAAAAAAAAAAAAAGTTGCCAGATTCTCAGTTCATTTCTCCTAGGTCTGGGAAAGACCTAGAAAGGGAAGGCCTGGCCTCCTACATTAATGGAGAGAGGTTTCAGATGCGAATTGCCCTCATAGAAATGGTTTTGCACGGCCTTTTCAAAATGTGTTGAAGAAATACGTTTTGGGGTAAAATATTCCGATTTTCCTTCAGGGTCTGCTGTCATGTGGCGCTGTACCAGAGTAAGGTTGGGAAGTAAACCACGTTATATTAGGTTAATTAAAAACCTTGTTTAACAAGATTTTATGGTTTGTAGTGTTTGGCTTAACCCTTGCCTTGCCTAGTCTTGGGTCTTGATTACAATTTTGTATCTCATATCAAGCCCCTAAAGTCCTCGGGCATTTTTTTGATCAGTCTTTTTTTTTTTAACCTATTATTTTATGGACATAAACTAGAACATAAGCTTAGTTTCCAGAAGTATCCCAGATCATTAAGGCGTGTTCAACATCCATGTTTACATTTATTAGTAGGGGTATCAAGACTGCCACAAAGTCTATTTTGTCTGTTTTAAAATCTCTATTTTAATATTAATATGGGTCAGTTATGCCCAAACTCCAAAAGACAGGGTATAATGAGGCATGTCTGACCTCCCTGTCTGTCATGGCTGAGAATTAAGTTGTTTAGGTTTTTCTGGGGTCCCCTTGGCTGGGAGTAGATCTGCTCAGTCAGCTGTGGGGCTTAGGATTTTATTTTTAATTTGTAATTACTGTATTCGTAGGAGTCTGACAAGAATGTGAAGAGCTCAGAAACTGATGAACTAAAACGATAGAAATAAAGACGTTGAATAAGTATGGCTAAACCTTGGGGCTAACTTTTCAATAAGGAAAGCCATCAGACATGGAAATGGATTTTATAATACAGTGGGTAGCCAATAACTGGAAGGGTTTAGGTAGGGGCATTATTATGATTGTGGGAAGTGGAACTACAGAGAAAATTCTTTTAATTAGGTGGAGAAATTAGTAAGATGACATTTTGAGATTCCTTTCAAGCCCAATATTATTTTATTTTAAAGCTGAGATCCTCACTACCTGGGGTAACAGTTAAGTCTCTTAGTGATTGGTGTCAGCATGTGATTGAATTGAACATCCTCTCAGAGTCTTAATGGAGAACAGATTTAACCGGATTTGGGGACAGCTCAGTGGAGCTGAGGGGATTACTCCACAGAGTAACCAAGACGAAGGTATCCATCAGAAGGAGGCCCTTCATTCCTTAGAGGGAGGTGGTAAAAGTTACTGAAAACTAACTTTGCCTAATTTGCTTGGGTGAACCTTTGCTTTGTTCCAGTTATGTTTAATTAGAATATCTAAATTAGTCATGGTGCTTGAGAAATCTCAGCTTTTGAAATGTAATCGGTAGGTAAGTGTCGTTTCTATACGCTGTTTCCCATCTCCTAGTAGCCCTTTATTTTTTTCTCTTTGCTGAAAGAGAATCTGCTATTTTAGCAGTGTGATGAGATTTTCACATTTCAGAAGGTTATGGAACTTCAGGAATCTGTAATTTAGACTAAGAAAGTGCAAGGAGAATAGGTAGTTGAGTTTTCTCACTTTTAGGGTCTGTTCTCTTTATGGTGATTGCAAAATGAAGACTGGTTTTGAAGCAGCCACCAGGGCCCTCTGTGGAATTCTGAGTAGACCTGGTTCAATAAAAGCCAGCCAATTCCATCGGGACTCTTAGGCAATCTCTTATTTGTCCAAAGACGAAAGTTGGTGGACAGTTAGCTGTGGACTAACTTTGAGGTGAGTCTGCACACATTTGAAAGGGAGTACTGGACATATTTATTGAACACCTATTATGCTATTATGTGCTAGTTCAAAAACACACTTTGGTGTGAAAGTTTCCTTCTTAAAATTTTATTTGATTGTTAATAGTGGTATTACATAACATAACGTAAAATTTACCATCTGAAAATTTTTTAAGTGTACGTCTCAATATTGTTAAGTACATTTGCGTAGTTGTGTAACCAATTTCCGGAACTCTTTTCCATCTTGAAAAAATGAATAGTTTATAAGCATTAAACAGTAACTCCCAATTTCCTACCCCCCACCAGGCCCTAGCACGCACCATTCTATATTTTTGTCTTTATGAATTTGGCTACTCTAAGTACTTTGTATGCATGGAATCATACAATATTTGCCTTTTTGACTAGCTTCCCTTAGTGTCATGCCCTCAGGGTGCATCCATATTGCTGCATGTGTCAGAATTTCTTTCTGTCTTCAGGCTGAATAGCACTCCATTGTATGTATATACCACATTTAGTCTATTCATTTGTCTGTCCATGGACATTGCAGACTGCTTCTTCCTTTTGGTGACTGTGATAACCCTGCTATAGACATGGATGTGCAAATAACAAGGTTAGTCTTAGAGGCACGTGGAAAGAAAAGCTTATTGTACATTTTCATAAAAAGAACATGAAAATAACTTTCATGAAACACCATTGATGGGACTCTTCATAAGATGTCTTATTTAACCCAATCCCCACGTCAACTTTAAGAGGTAGTGTATTAGTCTTGTGAGGGGGAGCAGTTTGTGTGTGTGTTTGTGTACATGAGTGCACATGTGTGTTTTTTGGGGGAGTGATAAATAGTATCTTGAGTCACATTGCCTGGATTTCCATTTCATCTTCACTGCTTACCATCTGTGTGAACTTAGGAAAATTACTTAACTTCTGTGTCTCGATTTTCTCATGGAAATGATAACTGTTTAGAGTATTAAATCAGCTTATGCATGTAAATATTTCAAAACAGTGTCTATACTAAGCACTCATTGATATTCATTATTATATTTCCTGCCTTCTTTTCTTCCTTCCTCTTTCCCTCACTAATTCTCTCCCTGTCTCTTTTGCTTTTTTTCTTGTACAAGTGAAGAATTTGAGGCCTAAATGACATGGTTTGGTGAAGATCATGTAGTTATTGATTGATAAAACCAGGATTTGAATTAAGCTTTTATGACTCTAATGAGAAAGCTTTCCAGAATTTTATTGCTCCTTATCCTCGTTTATAAATAATAAAGCCCACTTTGAAATCCACATTATTGCTTGTGGACTTAATTAATTGGCATTTAATTTAGTAAATGTGTACTGAGTACTATGTGCCAGTCACTATGTTAAGTATAGGGAATGCCCTTGTAGGCTAGGAAAAACAAGTGAATATATTAAACAATGGGGTGTAAGAAAGAAAAATAAATCAAATAAGAATCAAATCCAGAAATATATGAGATTTAAAAGAGTTAAAAGCCCCTTATTGTAGGGAAAGTCTGACTAAGTTTTAGGTAATTGTTATAAGAGCTGATTTTCCTTGCATCACAAAAAACACATCTGTGTATTTTGTTCTTGTTTCCATTCTTACCACCTCCTCCCCTCAACTCAACACTACTTCAATGTTTGAAAGAAAATAATTTGCACAATCATTGCTTCTGGTTGCTCAGAGCTTTGTCTCATGGTGAGAGGTGATAAATGGAGAACAGTGAGAAGGAAAACAACTTGTTGGAACCGAACTCTCGATTCCCTCCTGGGCAGGGGTCGTCGCGAAGGATCACCGACACGAGGTTCACAGCAGAGAGTTATTTATTACTAGCGCGCTAGGGTCCCAAGCTCTAATTTGGTCCTGGGACCCCGACTGCTTGTTACAGGCTGTTTATATATGCTAACACAAGTTCAAACACAGCTTATGGCGCGAAATTCAAACAAAGCTTAAGGCGTAAAATGATTGGGTCTAGCTATAGCCTGAGCAAGGGGTCTTGGTTTAATTGGTTAGAGCAGGACCTTATGAGGTTCTTTCCTGGAGTTGATAATTCCGGGAACTTTGAGGCAGGGTGAGACCCCTGGAATTGGCAGGGTGGGACCTCATGAGGTTGTTTCCCGGAATTGGCAGGGGTGGGACCCTATCAGGGTGGAACACTATCGAGGCAGGGTGGGACCCTATCTAGGCAGGGTGGGACCCTATCTAGGGCCACCTGGTGCTAACTTTTTAGGTTTTGTGAGGCCTACTAGTTTCAAACCCTTTTCTAAACTCTGCTCCTCCCTTAACCCTTCAATGCCCAACGCTGCTTAATTAATCAACTAGCACCTACCCTACTAACTTAAGTTCCCAGGGCAAATCCCCAAAGCCTCACTTTATTTGTATTTTCTTTACTAAGCAAGGAGCTCGCCAGCTTGAGGTGTCTGTGTGATATGTAAATGATGCCCTGAATTGTTTTTTATATTCCACTTGGCACTGGAAAGGCAGTTTCAGGACTATCATCTTTGCTGAAAGATATCAAGCCTCAGATGTCAAGGAAGATTCTCAATTTAATTCTGAAAAGCTGGATATTTGCTTCCTAGCTCTACTGATTTACATCAGTTTGTTTGATTTATCTGCAATGATGTAAAGGCTGCTGCTGCTTTTTTCACCTTACAGAATCTGAGGTTAATTAGTCTCCAAGGACATAAGTACTTGAAGATGTTCTGTGTATAGTTGAAGCTGTGGAAGCTCAAGTGCATAGAACACTAATGTAGCAAAGTTTGTGATGGAAACTTGGTGGGGACATGCCTGATAAGGTAAAATGAGGAAGTTAACAGCTTCATCTCTCTTTTCTACTGAAGTCTAGAGGAAGAGCTCTGCTATAGAGAATTCTAAGTCAGAAAATGTCTTCCCTTGTGAAAAAGGGAACCCCAATCTGGATTAGGGTCCCGAGAAATTCTCTTGCAAATGTGATTCCTGAGCTGCCTTAACCTGGTTCTCATGCTGTGAACCCAATTGTGCTGGCTGGCCTTTGCAAACATGGAGTCCCACACTCTTTGGGAAGATGATCTTGGAAAAGGAAGGGCACTCCAAGTTGGACCTGCTGCAAGAAGGCTATAATGACTCCCGTCTCTCTTGAAACTCCCAATATGCATAGGCTATATATGCATATGCTCATCTTTCCAGATATAATAATTCATCATGAGAGGAATTTCTGGGCTGCCTTAGCCTAGTTCCCATGCCTGGGACCCAGTTGTGCTGGTTGGCCTTTGCAACCAGGGAGTCCCACCCTCTTTAGGAAGATGATCTTGGAAAAGGAAGGGCATTCCCAATTGGACCTGCTGCAGGAAGGCTATAATGACTTCTGTCTCTCTTGAAACTTCCTTTAGACTTCTCCTTTCCAAAGTGGGGCATGTGGTAGGTACCCAAATAACTTTCAATTCTCAGTAAACTGGGCCTGGACAGTTGCATGTCCTACTAGACCTTTTCCTTGTCTCAGCACTGCATCTGGCTTTTGCCTTTGCACTAATCACTGAGGACTTATTTAACTGCAACTTCAAGGTCATCAGACCAAGGGCACTGTTCTTTAAAAGTTTCTTGAAAGTTCTTCTGAGGCTGCTGCGAAGAATCTCTTCTTGCAATGCACACTGACCTATCTCGTCTGGCACATATATTATATGAGGAATGCAGGCACTCTTTGTGGAGTTGTCTGGCAATGTAAGGGCCTACAGTGAAAACCTTCTAAATCCACTAAAATTAGTAGCGGTGCCTTTATACCTCTAAGAGAGTTTCTTAGATGGAGAAGAGAAACATTCATGATGTGGCATTAAGGAGACAAAATATGTGAAAGGTCTTGTATTAGTCTGTTCTCTTATCGCTACAAAGAAATACCTGAGACTGCATAATTTATAAAGAAAAGAGGTTTAATTGGCTTACGATTCCTCAGGGTGTACAGGGAGCATGGCAGCATCTGCTTCTGGAGAGGCCTCACGGAGCTTTCACTCATGGTGGAAGGCAAAGTGGGAGCAGGTATCTTGCATGTCAGGGGCAGGACCAAGAAAGAGGAGGGAGGTGCTGCATACTTTTAAACAACCAGATCTTGTAAGAACTCTATCACCGGAAAAGCACTAGGGAGATGGTGCTAAACCATTAGAAGCCTCGCCCATGATCCCATCATCTCCCACCAGGCCCCACTTCCAGCATTGGGGATTACATTTCAACAAGAGATTGGAGTGGGGACACAGATCCAAACCATATCAGGTCTCTAATATCAGAGAGACTCATATCTCACATTCCAGGTGTCGTCCTTACCTGCCTCTAATTGCGTGAATCTTTCCTTAGAGCTGTTGGTGATGTTGCAAGCCTGCTTGTGGATATTGCCACATGTCTTTCACCATGGTAACTGTTTCCAATGGTGGCCTTGTACATGGATAGAAGGGACAAGAGATCTTGGGGCAAATGTGGTGAACCACTTATCTCCAACACATATAAAAGATTATTTTCATAAATACCATATATTACATGTTGATAGCAGGTGTGTGGGGACACATTGATTAGATACACCCCCTTCCGTGTCTCAGAAGATCCTTAAAAATTAGCAGGACTAACACTATTTTTTTAAAAATCATATCATTCAAAACATTGGTAATTGAACAATTTTTAAACAACTATGTTGTGTATTCTTCACAGCTGAATGTGATTTCACTGTAATTGTTGAGAAATATTGGTGAGAGGAACACATTTTTCTTCTAAGAGTCAAGAATTAGGACTTAGATTTAGGGGGCTGTGTGTGCGCGTGTGTGGCATTTAGGTGTTTTTTGGTTTTGTTTTTTGTTCGTTTGTTTTTTGAGATGGCGTCTCACTCTGTTACCCAGGCTGGAGTACAGTGGCACAATCTCTGCTCCTCAGCTCACTGCAACCTCTGCTTCCCAGGTTCAAGGGATTCTCCTGCCTCAGCCTCCCAAGTAGCTGCGATTACAGGTGCCCACCACCACACCTGGCTGATTTTTGCATTTTTAGTAGAGACAGGGGTTTCACTATGTTGGCTAGGCTGGCAAACTCCTGACTTCAAGTGATCTACCCGCCTCAACCTCCCAGAATGCTGGGATTACAGGCGTGAGCCACTGTGCCCAGCTGGTGTGTTGTTTTTAAAGTTAGGAACAAATGCTAGGTGGGAGTATAGTCCAGCTGAATTTAATATATATAGAGGTGCGCTAGAATTGATGGTCACTCTGGTCTTCTTGCGTTAGTATCCAGACATACAGAAATAAAACTCTTCAACCTGGAAAACAGAATATTTATAGCTGTAGTTGCATTCAGAGGGGCTGCTGCTGTTTAAGATTTTAGCCTCAAATTCAAAGTTAGTATGAAGTCACTTCAAAAAAAAAAAAAAAAAAAACTGCTGTGAAGATCTGCTGCACTCCCAGGTGGTCGTTTCTAAAAAGCCAGCAGCGGTGCTGCTTTAAGACTGTTTCAGGAAATCACGAGTTATTTCTTCCCTTTCCTGCTGGTGGAGGCTGTACGAATGCCCAGTGGGTCCTCTGGACAGTGGAGAATGGTTGCACTGAAAAGAGTTAGGAGAGCCACATGCACTGCTGGGCTGGGGTTGGTCACCAGGAATCAATGTCCAGTGTTTAGTACCATTTGTAGGCAAAACCAGGAAACCAAGAACACATAGTCGTTTCTTATAGAGGTTTATCCTCTATGATTTATTTAACTACATCATAGAGTTATCATAGACAGACAGCTGGATAGATACACAAACACACACACATGTATGTATATACATGATGTAGTCAAACATAATATGTAGTTAAGCTAAATTACATAATTGTATATAAGATATAATGATTTTTTATAATATATTATTTAAAGTGATTGTATAAATATTATTCTTCAGCTTGAACATTATAGAGACCAAAACTGAACTCAGTGCTTTATCAGATGTCTGACCAATGACCAATACTTTTTTTCAAAGCAGTACTTCTGTTGTTGTGGCCAGGTCCCATATTTGCTTAAAAATAATAGCACCATATTACTGATGCCAAAGACCCATTCTTTGTGATTTCTGGGTCTTATACAATATATTCACAATTTTAAACCATCCTTAGGATTCTCTGATATAGATACCTTACTCTTTCTTTGGCAAACACTTTGTATATAGCAAACAATTTGTATATATAACTTAAGTGGCAAGTTAACACTTAAGAAACCAAAGAATAAGGATTCATTTGGCTTAGCCTGCCTGATGTTCAGTTGTAAGTTATATCTTCTAATTTCCCTGAGTAATCACCAAGGTAATCAACAAATATCTACCACCATAAAAAAGTGTTAGCCTCATGCTGTCAACTACCTAGAACAGTAAAGGGAGGACTGAGACCATTTCTTGAGAAAGCAGGTATCAAATGGAGCTGGAGTAACTAAAAGAGTTCATGACAAGCAGGCCACAGGTGATCAGAAGGGGTGAAGCTTCTGAGCAGGAGTTGATAGAGAAAAATGAGAGTATTCACTCAGTAAGCCTTGCCCCCACCCAAATTGCCTTTGCTAACTCCCAGAAACTTTACAATTAGGACTGCATTTATTACTGTAAGCTTAGAATGTGGCGTGAATAATATTATTTGCATATTAAAGAAAAGGATAAAGCCAGAAACCCATAACCTTTGTCATAGATATTTGGGTTATGAGGTGACGTGGCTGGAATAAGATGCTGGACACTCACTGGCTTTATCTAAAGATTATAGGGCCGGTGACTTGGCAGGAAAAGTAAAAACATACCTATAGCAGGTGTTAAAAAACTCAAATGCCTGCAGTGGCCAGCAGGCCATATAAGTGTATAAACTGAATCAGGACTATAAAAAGCAACAGCAGAAACTTGATGATAAATGCATGCTGGCCTCAGCCTCAGTTGGAAGGTGGTAGTAGCTAGTATTGAGGACCCCCTGGAGTGCACAGCCCTCTTCCTCCTTCTAAAGGGGCAGCTTCTCCAACAGAGTGGTCCCCTGTGGAAAAGAAAACCTGTTGTGGCTAGGCATTTAAACTTTTCAAGTGGAGCCCAAAATCCAGATTTTTCTGTGATTTGTCAATGATTATCAGTTGTTGGCAACTGATTTAATTTTTAAAAAAAGAGAAAAGAAAAGAGCAGATTAAAAAAAAGTTGTGAAAAAAATGCCCCAGGGGAAGAGCATATAACTCTTCTGTCATTTACACTTGGCTTCCAGGGATCCAGATTGCCTTCTGGATCAGAGCCAGCACACCTGCATCCTCCAGGCCCAGGTAAGGCTGAGTGAGAACTAGAGAGCCAAAGAGTGGTAAGATGTGACTGGGTATTTGAAGGAGAATAAATAGGCGTTGGAACTGAACATTGCCCCTATATAATTTTCTTTAGATCTAGCCCAGATGGCTATAGATTGCTATATTAATAAACTAAATAAACCATGAAAGTCAATCATTTCTAACCATCTACACTGCAACTTAAATGCTCAAGGAGAAAATAAATTTTGAGCTGGGAGTAAAGGTGAGTGATCGCTTACTGGGTATGAACACCTTCATTCCATTTATCATAGCATTTGTCTAGCAATAAAGAGGATGCTTTTCCTTTTTTTAAGTTTAGGGGTACATATGTAGGGTTGTTGTAGATGTAAAGTCATGTCATGGAGTTATGTGGTATAGATTATTTTGTCACCCAGGTGTTAAGCCTAGTACCCATTATCTGTTTTTCCTGATCCTCTCCTTCCTCCCACCCTCCACTCTCCAGTAGCCCCTGTGTCTGCTCTTCCCCTTTATGTGTTCTTGTAACAAGAATGCTTCTCTAGCAGGAGTCCAATATGATGTATGTTCTGCTGCCCATTATTGATAAAACTATTTTTCTTTAAAGAGTATCCAGAGATACTTTTTGGTTTAATTTGTCTCTCTTGTATCTTGCTTTTCTCTCTAACTCTGGCTGCCCTCACTTCAAGCTGGGAATTTGAAATGGATCAGCTGAGTACTTTATCAGTAGGAAGAAAACTCTTATTAGAGGCTGAAAATCATTCTGCACGGAAACACATATGCACATACACACACACACACAGATGCCTTCAAGCGAGGATGCCTTAAGTAATTAAAGGTAATGTGTGTCAAGCGTTAATTACAAAATCACTGTGCTCTTCTGAATTGTACACAATTATCAGGCAAGCAGCACAAATATCATCATGCCACAAGGCTGCGTTTCCTTACCATGAGCTTTAACAATTTATTTTCAGAACTTCAGTTACCATTAATTATGCATGCATCTCTACACATTCCCTATATGCCTGGATTATTAGGTATATGCCATATCATGAAGGCTGTGAAAGTGATTACAAGAAAGTCAAAGATACCCAGACAGGATCTTTCCTCAGAACCATTTACTTATGCACATACACCCACATTTGTAAATATAATATTGTGGCAAAAGGCTTGGGCTCCAGTCATTCAGAGTAGCCACATTGCCCAGGAGTATATAACTCTATCTACTTTCATTTATAAGTGTTTTTATCATGAAACATAAGGGGCTGTTCATGTTGTAAATCAAGATCTTGTAATTTCAGTGTCTGATATAAGTCAGACTACTGGAAATAAAGAAATGTGATTAAAATTAGAAAGGAAAAAAAAAGAAAACCTTTTATGATTCTTCCAGTCCTACATTTTTTATTATCAGATGCTTTGGCACTGTTTGTTCCAGGTGCTAGAAGGATGAGTGACACTGACGATCTGAAACATTTATTAGTGAATTGATAGATGTTTGAAGTATATCTCTATTGTTGAAGAAAGGATCCTGAATTGGAATCTCAAACTAAAACAGATACATCTTCCTGACCTCTGTCTAAACTTTCAGGGCTGTTTCACAGTGAACTAAATAATAAATATTTAATAAATGATTGTGTTTGGCATATCTGGATTGAGTGTCCTCAAAGAAAACTCTCATTTTAGGATCTAGGAAATATACAACAGCAGAAATGGAAGTAGAAAATACTACATATAATTTAAAAAGACGAGAATATTTAAGGTTTTGAATGACTATTGGATACTTGTCATATGACCTAAAGCTTCTACATAATTATTGTTAGGTATTCATTGCAACAGATTTCACATGTGCAAAACATCTTTGCAGGTAAATACAAAAAAGTGAAACTCAGTGTTTACTGATACTCCACACCAGTGGCTGTCAAACTGTAGTGTGCACCAGAATCATCTGAAAGGCTTATTGAAGCACCACTAATCTTTGGGTTCTTCCCCCACAATTTCTAATTCAATAGGTCTGGGGTGGCATAGAGAATTTCAGTTTTAATGAGGTTACTGGTTGACCTGGTTTGGCTGTGTCCCTACCCAAATCTCATCTTGAATTATAGTTCCTATAATCCTAATGTGTCATGGGAGGGACCTGGTGGGAGCTAATTGAATCGTGGGGGCAGATTTCCTCATGCTGTTCTCATGATAGTAAGTTCTCACAAGATCTGATGGTTAAATAAGTGGCTTCTGCCTTCTCTGGCTCTCATTCTTCTCCTTTCTGACACCATGTGAAGAAGGACTTGTTTGCTTCCCCTCTGCCATGATTATGAGTTTCCTGAGGCCTCCGCAGCCAAGCCAAGCTGTGAGTCAATTAAAGCTCTTTCCTTTATAAATTCCTGGTGTCAGGTATGTCTTTATTAGCAGTGTGAGAATGGACTAATACACTGGTGATGCTGATGCTGCTGTTCAGAGACTACGCTGGGAAAATCACTGCTCTACAGCGTATGCTCCATCACATGAGGGGTAAAATCTCTCTTATTTATGTTGGTCCCATAGTTGGTGTTCAACAAGCAGATAATAAGTGAATCGTAGGGATGAAAGCCATCAAAATGCTTGAGAACTTTTATTACATATAAATGAGCCACCCTAGAGTAGGAAATCATCTGTACTTTGGTTCCAAAAACAGTTCACAAGCTCAGATGCTTCCATTAAAGTAAAATATTGTTTTTTACCTTATTAACCAAATGTATTACTGCTAGATTTTTAATTATGTTTTCAGCATTTCTGTAAATTTTGTTACATTTAATTTTTGCTCTCCATTTAAAGTTACATTTCAGAGCTTCTGCTTTTCCCATTCCAACAGGGGTTGGGGCATTGATATTTTTTGCAGAAACATCTCGTGTCAGTATTCTTATTACTGTACAGTACAGTGGCATTAAGTAGATTCACATTGTTGTCCAACCGTCATCATCATTCATCCCCAGAATGTTTTCATCTTCTCAAACCGAAACTCTAAATCCATTAAACAACTCACCATTTCTTCTCCCTGGCAACCACCATTCTACTTTCTGATTTTATGAGCTTGATTACACTAGCCACCTGCTATAAGTTGGACCATACAGTATTTGTTCTTTTGTGACTGGCTTGTTTCACTTTATGTAATGTCTTCAAGTTTCAACCATAGTGTAGCATGTGTCAAATTTTCTTTTCTTTTTAAGGCTGAATAATATTCCATTGTGTATATCTAGGCCACATTTTATTTATTCATTCATCCATCAATGGACACCTGGGCTATTTCCAGCATTGCTTATTATGAATAGTGCTTCTTTGAACATTGACATACAAATGGTGTTTCACTATATTGTCTTCCACAGTGGTTACATTATTTTGCATTTATTTTATAAAAAATAAAATTAGTTAAAAAATAAGTTAAAAAAACTTAATTTTTCTCTTTCCCACTCAGCTATAATTCCCATTTAAGACTGTATCTCTATGACTACTTCTAATAACAGAATCAAAGAAGCTACAGTAAAATTTATTGACTAAGTAAATAAAACATATCATGTGTGAAATCTAATGTATCTGATTGTATGTTTTTTAATTTCCTTAAGATTTTGTAAAGTTTATTTCATTTCTTTCTGAATTTAATGTTAAAGAGGCATCAAATGTGAGACAAGTTGATCTATGTCCACCAAAACAAGCTTGCTTTTTGTTTCATTTTTATACTTAATGCTTGTAGGGTTTTCTTGTTACACTTTTAATTTAAAAAATTGTCAAGAGCAAGTCAGGAGAGGGATTTCGTTTTACTAATTTTGTCTCAAATACAATTTTATCTTTTGCTGAATTAGTCAAATTTTAAATGCAGGTGGTTTTCAGTTATGGCTTTGATTACTCTTTCATCTAATTATTCTGTTTTAGAAAGACTGTTTAGAAACATGAGATTCAATATATCTTATCTCACTTCTATATACACTACCTTCTTCCTTATTCTATTCAACATAATATGCTTTGATGCTGCAATTTGGGAAAACTTTGAGGGGTTGTCACATATGTTTGTGTTAAACAGTTCGTATTGAAAGAGTAGTGGTTGACTTATGAAATGATTTCTCTAAATATTACTTTAAAGTCTGTCACTAAAGTCAGTGATTTTGGGATTTCATGGAAAATGTTGACATACGATATTCTAAGAGTTGGCCCTTCCACTCTAAGTATTCGCCCTTCCACTGAAGCAATCAATAAGGTAGCATAAATGACAGAATCGAGTTTTTTTTATTTTTTTTTTAAACTTTGTATTCTAATGAAATACTTACAGTAACCGGGAGAGGACTTAATAAAGAGACAGCAAAACTATGATAGGCCAGGTGCAGTGGCTCATGCCTGTAATCCTAGCACTTTGGGAGGCCAAGGCAGGCAGGTCACTTGAGGTCAGGAGTTCAAGACCAGCCTGGTCAACATGGCAAAATGCCATCTCTACTAAAAATACAAAAATTGGGCATGTTGGTGGGTGCCTGTAGTCCTAGATACTTAGGAGACTGAGTCAGAAGAATGGCTTGAACATGGGAGGTGGAGGCTGCAATGAGCCAAGATCTCACCATTGCATTCCAGCCTGGGTGACAGAGCAAGACTCCATCCCCCAAAAACAAAAGCAAACAAACAAAACTATAATAAAAGAACATTGTGGCACTGTCACTCACCTGCCTACCATTGCCCATTTTCTTCCAGTTTGTCATTGAATACAGGGTTATCAGTCCATATTTGTGATTCATCTTTCTGGTGCTAGTGTAATGCCATATAAACCTTTGTGTTAAAAAAAAGATGTGAATTTTGATCTGTTTCTTGCTTCCCTGAGGGGACAGCACAGAGGCTTCCCTTTATTTCAGCCCAACCTTCACCCCCACAAGCCTGAGCAGCTTTCTAGGGGGCATATGTCAGCAGCAGTTAAAAACATACCAACTGTAGGCGAGGAATTGCAGAAGAACAGGAAAAGGGAAAAAAAGAAAGCTTGCTGAGGAGTATTCTTGGGGCAGTATTAGCTTTGAAGGGCTACCAAGTGCAATGTGTATACCTAAGGTCTAATGCATGCACAGAAAAGGCCTGAGAAGCCTTAGACTAACACATTTAGCTACTCTTTGGACTACACACAAGCAGATGAAGACTATGGGAACTTTCAGGCAACCTAGGTAAGTACTGAAGGCATGTCCCAGTTCAATGACAACTTACAGAGAATAGGGTAGTTCACTGTTCCTTTTCTTTTGGCACCAGATATTTAAGAAAGTCTCTGTCAAGTCACTGGCTGGCTGCTGATATGACAGAAGAGAGATTTTAGTGACCACACATGATAAGAAATACAGAATTTGCAAAAATAATTTGGAAAAGTCACTTTATGAAGTACCACTGCAGCCCTCAACAAACAGCAGCAGCAAACCATGGGGAGGAGGAAGGATTTGCTTTCCAGATATAATATTAAAAATGACCGGTCTTCAATAACAACATAAGGTATTCAAAGAAATAGGAAAATATGACCTATTAACAGGAAATAAAATGACAGAAATTGTCCTTGAAGAAGCCCAGACATTGGACTGACTAGACAAAGACTAAATCCATTATCTTAAATATGTTCAAAGAATGATGAGAACCATGGACAAGGAACTACAGGAAATAAGAAGAATGGTATACAAACAAGTAGGAACTATTAATACACGGGTAAACTTGTACAAAGGAACCAAATAGAAATTCTGGAGCTAAGAAGTGCAATACCTAAAAAGAAAACAAATACACTAGCAGGCTTCAGCAATGGTGTAGAGCAGGCAAAAGAAAGAATTAAGACACTCAAAGAAGGGACAATCCAGTCAGTTGAGCAGAAAGAAAAAAATAATCCATAAAATGAAAAGAGCTTAAGGGACCTGAGGATACCAACAGGTACACCAACATACGCCGTAGGAGAGTCCCATAAGGAGAAGAGAGAGAAAAGAGCAGGAAGACTTGAAGGAAGAATGTCCCCCAAATCCCCTAATTTGAAGAAAAATCTATGTCTACACATCTAAGAAGTTCACCAAATGCTTGTAGGATAAACCCAAAGAGATCCACACCAATACTCATTATACTCAAATTTTCAAAACGAAGAGAATCTGAAAAGCAACAAGAAAGAAGGGAATTATTACATACAGTGGATCTTTCACAAGACTAACAGCTTTGTATCAGGAAATATGGGGACCAGAAGGTGGTACATGGCGGGGTGGTGTCATATTTGAAGGGCTGAAAGAATAACACTGCTAAGACTTATTCAGGAAAAAATCATACTTAAAAACTGAAGGAGTAATTAAGACATTCCTAGATAAACAAAGTTGAAGGGGTTTGTTGCAAGAAGACTTGTCTTATCAGAAATGCTCAAAGAAGTTCTTCAAGCTTATAGTTCTCAAACTACAAGACAGTAAATCAAAGCTCTACAAAGAAAAACAAGCCAGTAAAAAAGCCAGTATTACTAAATTTTTGATTTTTAACTCTTCTTTGTGTTTATAATGTGATATAAAAGAAAAATACACAAAACAATAATTGTAAATTTATGTAAATGAACTTGCAATACATAAAGATGCAATTTGTGACAATAACAGCAACATAAATAGGGACAGAGTTTTTCTTCTGTTATTGAAGTTAAATTAGTTTCAATTCAAATTCAGTTTTTACAAATGTGTGTGATTGATTATAATCACCAGGGTAGCCACTAAGGAAATAATTAAAATAATTAACATTTGAGAAGAGAATACAACTAGTACACTAGAAAATATTCATGTAATACAAAATAAGTCAGGAAATGAGGAACAAAGATCTAAGACATATAGAAAACACCATAATGGCAGAAATAAGTAAGTCCTTCTTTATCAGTAGGTACATTAATTATATTGTAAAAAATGTTCCTCTCTATGTAAATTTTATCCATTCTTGGATATCCAGGTAAAGTCTTAACTCCTCCTTTAATTTTTTCAAACATTAGATAAAATTTCTCTTACATATAGGAAGAAAAAAGGTTTGAAAATTACTTTGGTTATTTCATTAAAGAAACCTAAACTTCAATTTCTTCAATATTATATAGAAAATCTAATGAGAACCATTATTTTAAAAGTCATACTTTTTGCACGTTTCCTTTCTGTACTCCATAACTGTTTTATATCTGTTGGTTTTTCTTTTTCCATAAACATGGATTTATTTTTATAGGCATGTAGTTATTCATACAGAGCCTTTAGTAAAGCACATTATAATACTTAAGAATTAAACTTAGAAATCTGAAAGACTTTTAAGTTCTGGTTCTGACACTGTCATGCGTGTCCGTGTGAAGAGACCACCAAACAGGCTTTGTGTGAGCAATAAAGCTTTTTAATCACCTGGGTTCAGGCAGGCTGAGTCCGAAAAGAGAGTCAGCGAAGGGAGATAAGGGTGGGGCCTTTTTTATAGGATTTGGGTAGGTAAAGGAAAATTACAGTCAAAGGGGGGTTGTTCTCTGGTGGGCAGGAGTGGGGGGGTCACAAGGT
>NW_012115433.1:304694-334552 GCF_000951035.1 Colobus angolensis palliatus
ATCTCCTGACCTCGTGATCCGCCCGTCTCGGCCTCCCACAGTGCTGGGATTACAGGCTTGAGCCACCGCGCCCGGCCTCTTTTGTGATTCTTAAGTTACTTCAGGCCATCTGGGCATATGTACTGCAAGTCACCAGGCATGCGATGGCTTGGCTTGGGCTCAGAGGCCTGACAGACACCTGCTATAAATTTTGAAGATGAAAAAAGTTCATCTCAATTAGCCTTATACTTCATTTATAAAATGGCAACAATATTACTTATCTCATGTGTTTCAAGTGATAATTCAAAGATACAATAATAAATGTAAAGTACTTAATAGTTATAAATAATAAATGGTTTATGTCATTAGTGCCATATTTACCTTAGTTAAATATTTCTTGCTCTTTTTTGAAAGATTATTTATATTTTAGTAATCTATATTAGTTTTTATGTAGGATCTGGAATATTTGTAATGGATTAAACTATCTGTTGTTATTTTTTAAAATATCTATATGTAGATACATCACCGATCTTTATTGGCAGGTCTGTCTGCTTGACCTCTCCAAAACAGACATCATGATTTCTCTTATTTCCCAACATTTCCTTTCCCATTTTATTCACTTAGTTTCTCAAAAATAAAATCAATCCTTCACCCCTGTCTTTTTCTCACACCCTACATTCAATCCTCAGCTGATCCTGTGTTTTATTCAAAAAACATACTCCAGAACCTATCAATATTCCTATCTTGACAAAGGTGCTTCCTGTTGCAGCACTCATACTGTGGGCCAGGAGGAAAAAGCAGGAAGAAATACAGACTTCTGTATTGAGATCACTTATCTCGGGATCTACAAAGAAAAACATTAGAGGCTTAATCTAGGGGAGGTAACACCAGATAGGATAGGGGAGCACAGTTTCACCATTTACTCACAGAACACAATTGAAGAAATTAATTGCCTATCTTGTCTCTGTTGACTCCTTCATTCTATTTCCTTGTTCTATTTTCCCTTCATTCTACTCTCCTACGTTCCTATTACCTCTATTTACTTTTCATTTACTCTGCCTGTAGGTCATCTTTTAGTATATTACTTGAACTTTTATAACAAAAGAAATTACCTAAATCACAAAATTTTACATTTTTCCAGTTGCTCAGGTCCTACATTCAAAAGACCAAATGACCACACTCTGCTGTATTGGTTTGAGAAGCCTGTATTTAGTAGCTGAACAGCTTCCTTTATATTTATTTCTTCCAAAAGAAATAAATATAAACAGGGAAAATAAGATAGACCTCTCAGTGAGCAGTAGACTGTCAAACATAGACTTCTCTACTGACACTTCTTCTTTTTTTTAACTGGGGTAAGATATGACACAGGTATGAAAAGTAACCATTGCCAAAGTGAACTAATGAATCTATTAATATTTATAAGGTGATCATTAAAGCATTAGCTTTAATTTGAATGATAATGCTATGGGCAGACTTGACACTGTATTCATTTCCATATACAGACTTGATCCCTGTAAAAAACATTACCCATACTCACTCCCCCTTCATCTTCAACTGATGAACAAAGGCCTTTCCTAATCATGCCTGAACATGATCTTGAATTGATTGCACTGTGGGAAGACAGTCTTGCTTTTACATATTACCATTGTTTGCTTAATACCCAAGATATAAAAAAGAGAAATATACACTGTACTTTAACTATAGCATGCTTGTTGAAAATCCTCATCTCCGAAAATGTTTCAAATAATGAAGAAAATTGAGGCTTTTATGATATAAGGCAATTCATTTTAGAAATACATGACAGAAGTGTTAAAATAACTGAAGTGTTATTTAATTATTGGTAGACTGATATTATGTATCACTATAATAGCTGTTGCATGTAGCATCGTTATTTTAAATTACTGGTGGTATAAACACATTTTTATGGGCATATAAAAAAGTAAATTCCTTGTACCAGGCTTTATGAAAACTAGTATTATTCTATCCTTATATAGTTTTGAACTGCATTGGAAAACCATTGTATGCGTTTATTCATAGTAATATTTCTTTTTTCATTGGATTTGATTATAAACTCTTTCATGGCTGGTTGTTTTGATAAGAATACTGTGTAGCTAAGATCCAAGCATACTGTTTTTAATATATATATTATTCACCATTAAAATCAAGATGATTTCTAACTTGTTTGTAGTTGTGAACGTTAAGTATTTTCACATATATAAAGTGTCTAGCAGTGCTTGAACACAGAAGTTGCTAACAAATATCACTCATTGTTATTGTTACTATTACTACTAGTATATTCTGTGTTAATATTTTATGCTTTGACTTTTAACCTTTTTCTCTTTGTTTAGAATGAGCTACATTTCATTTCAGGCTACTTTAAGGCAGAGAGCATCTGTTTTGTATTTTATCTGGTACCTAGGACAATGCTGAGCACATTGAAAGTGTTCAATTTAATTTAGATCATCAAACATTCATAAAATACTAGATTTGGCCATCCTGTGTTTAAAACAAAGCTTAAGCTTCATTAGGCAGCCCCAGGCTGCACAATGTTTTCCTCTCTTGTTTTGCCAATGTGATCCATTGGTTACAGTAAAAAAGCATGGAGTAAGCCATTTCTGTGGTTATTTTGTAACATCCTGGATCCTCCTTCCAGCTTCACCTTATGCGCTTGACAGAGTCTCCAGCCCCAGTGCTGTATTACAGAACGTTGCTTTGTGTGCTCCTCTTCCGAGGCTAGAATACATTTCTAGAGTGATAGTCACATTTTCTAAATTAAATAGAGCTTCATTGCAACTCAGCAACTGTAATAACAGCAAAATGGCAGAAAGGATTTCTTCTCCGTAAGTTCTTGTCCTTCAGAATCTGGGAAAGCACTAGGCCGTAACAGAATAGGAGACAGGTATTGCAAGAGTACTAATTTGGACTGTATGAATGTTGTATAGTGAGGGCATTTAAATAATGGTGATAATAATGTCTATTAATTATTAACATTTCCCAGGCATTTTGAGATATAGTATGCATATTGTCTAGTTCATTCTCATAATTACTCCATGTAAGATGGATATTATTATACTATTATGTCCTTCTTACAGATGTTGAAATTCAATTCAGAGAGGTTAAATCACATTCCCAAAGTCATATGGCTACTTAAAAGGCAAAGTTGAGATTTATAGCACAAGAAATTAGAATTTCAAAGTTTATTTTTTTTCCACTCTGCTATGCTACACATTTATTTTAGGTTGTTATTTAACACTTTTGTACCTTTTCATGTCTTTAATTTTATAACCTCAGTTGCATTCCTAATCACACACCTGGCGATTGACTTAAATTTCACTTTATCTTGAAATTCAGAAGAATAAGTTGTAATCTTTTTTCCTTTCCTGTATGTATGTATGTATCTACCTACCTATCTAATCTATCATCTGTCTGTAATTTCTTATGTTGTCTTACAAAATGAACACCGCTCATTTCTCAGACTAAGTCTTCTGCTTCTGCTTTTGCCTATACCACCTTGCCAGCTTTTGGACCTTGTTTTCTAAGAATAAAAACCATTCTAGTTTCCTACATGAATATACATTTCTGTTATGTTAACAATGGACGAGGATGTGAAAGACAACATTTGAGTGCTGTCCTCAATTATAAACGTGGTTTGATAACTCTTTTAAAATTCAAATGTACTGAATTTTATAGTTTGAGAAATTCAAGTCTGTACTGAATTTTACAGATTGAAAATCCTCACCTCATTTGATCCACACCTCATTTCAGACTTTCTTCAATCATCTCTAGCTCAGTGTCTTAAAT
The DNA here is from genome assembly GCF_000951035.1 of Colobus angolensis palliatus. Lineage (NCBI taxonomy): Eukaryota > Metazoa > Chordata > Mammalia > Primates > Cercopithecidae > Colobus > Colobus angolensis. The sequence continues at coordinate 308,475 of NW_012115433.1, forward strand.
TCAATTCATGCTTATTTTTTTTTCCTGTGGCCTAAAATGGCTAAAATCACTTTAGCTAGTGATCAGAAAACTTTGAGTCATCTTTTTCCTTTTTTCTGCATAGATACACTATTATGTTTTCCACAAAATAATTTTAATTCTGAAATGTCTCTTTGTCTCTCACTTTCCATGATTATTTTCTTTTCTGAGGCAACGTCTGGCTCTACCAGGCTGAAGTGCAGTAGCACGATCTTGGCTCACTGCAACCTCTGCCTCAGAGGCTGAAGTCATCCTCAGCCTCCTGGGTCGCTGGGACCACAGTCACGCACCACCACACTTGGCTAATTTTTGTATTTTTAGTAGAGATGGGGTTTTGCCATGTTGTCCAGGCTGGTCTTGAACTCCCAGGCTCAAGGGATCCATCTGCCCTGGCCTCCCAAAGTGCTGGGCCTACAGGTGTGAGCCGCCTCACCCAGGCAATAATTTAACTAACAATTTTATTATCATTTAGAAAATCATTTTAGCTACCTCCAAACTCATTCCTCTGGCCCATTTTCTACGTTTCACAAATGCGATCTCATTCTGCTGCTTACCTCTAGTTCTAACTTCTTGATCTCATTTTCTCTCTTGACCTTCTCTGGATTCTCCATCTACCTTACTCTTTCTACACTAAACTTTGCCTTTTCCCAGAAAATATTTTGCCCTTCCATGAATGCATAACTTGCCTCATATTTTTCTTTTCTGTTGTGATGTTCATCTTCTTTCTACATTTGTTGAAATTGTCAATCATTTTCCAATTTATGTCAAATATCACCTCCTTGCTAAATCATTTCCTGATCTGCCAGGTAGAATTCAAATTTCTCTCCACCATGATTCTGTAGAAATTTGCACATAGATTCTTCATAGTTATGGCAGTGTTTTCTTGTCATTTTATTACCAAATCTAGAATTAAAGCCCTACAAAGTATAAAAAGAATGAAAATTTTCTTATTTTGTTTTCCAAGAACATAAGCCTGAGTCAAATTACATACTCGATACTCAGTATTTACCAGTAACTTATCTAGAAGTCCTGACCCTGGGAATCAGTCATCTTTTACAGTTTTTTAAACTACAAAAGCATTTTTATAGTGATAAATACTTTTTGCATTTCCTAGCTTCTCACTTTGAAGCACAAATGGGAGACATTGTAGGCTTTATTATTATTATTTTAAGAGCTGGGATCTCACTATGTTTTCTAGACTGGACTCAACCCCTGGACTAAATTAATCCTCCTGGCTCAGCCTCCTGAGTAGGTGGGACTACAGGTGCATGTAACCACATGGAGCTTAAGTATATTTTAATTCTACTTTCATTATTTGACATCTTCGAGGGATGATTTCTTCACTTGATATCTGGAAATCTGGTTGTACTGAGAATTACATGCGGTGGCGTAAGTGACCTGTTTTACAGAGTCTGACTGATATGTGATGCTTTGTGATCTTAACTTTCTTCTTTCACCGACTCATTCATTCAAAGTCCAATTCCACATCACTATTCTGTGATTCTCCCTCTTGAAGTTTCCCTACTATTCTCTCAGTCAGAAATTCAGATTTTCTGTCTTTATTTTCCAATGCTTCATATTTGATCATTTAAAATTTGATTCTAGTCCCATAAAACGCATATTCCATGCATTACTCTAAAATTTTTGTAGCAATTTTACTAGCACTCCATATACACCAGAAATCAATAACATTTTCAGGATTGATTAGCACTCCTGGAAGATGACATCATGTACTGACTTTCCTTGGGCAGATCAGAAGCAATTAGAAGACATAAGGCAGTGTCTTTGTCCTCTCTCCGGCGTCTACACTACCCTAACCTCAGAGTTTATACTCCTAGCCTGGAGCTCGGTTTGAAAGAAAGAGAAGGAGGCAACAGACTAAGGAAAATTACTTTTATTTTAAAATATTAACCTGTTAGCAACATGCTTTGGGCACTTTTTTTTTTTTAAGAAAATGTTTTGAAAATGGTTGAGATTTTACTCCTAAACTGGGCGCAGTGGCTCACTCCTGTAATTCCAGCACTTTGGGAGACCGAGGTGGGTGGATCACCTGAGGTCAGGAGTCCAAGGACAGCCTGGCCAACATGGTGAAAATGTGTCTCTACTACAAATACAAAAATTAGCCGGGCATGGTGGTGCATGCCTGTAGTCCCAGTTACTCGGGAGGCTGAGACAGGAGAATCACTTGAATCAGGAGGCAGAGGTTGCAGTGAGCCATGATCACACTGCACGTTGCCAGGGCAATGCAGTGAGACTCCATCTACCAAAAAAAAAAAAAAAAAAGAGAGATTTTATTTCTTAATTTTTTTTTGCAAGATACCTATTTATTTCACTAAAATATTTATATCAATCCTAAATTCAAACAGAAAATTATGTTTGTACACATCAAGTGTATTTAATGAAAATAAATGCACATGAAATCTAATAGTGATAAGTAATTTCTGTTTATTCTGTTACTCATGCTAGTGGTGGAAGACATTTCAGTTACCTCAAGTTACTGGCAGCATATCCATATGAGTCCACAGCAACTTCAGCCCTTGCCTCCCCAAAAGAAAGAATTTGACGGAGGGGAATAAAGCAGGAAAGTTCCAAAGCAGGAAAGGAAGTTTATTTTAAAAGGTTTCAGAATAGGAAAGAAATAAAAATTTGCTTGGAAGAGATCCAAGTGGGTGCCTGAAGATCAAAGAGAGAAAAAGGAAAGATGGCAAAAAGCCCCTTTATTCAGTCTTGATCCTGGGCCTTTACAGGCTCGCCTCTTTCCCATGATTCTTCCCCTAGGGTGCGCTTTCCGCTGCACAGTGCTTTCCTTACCCTTTGGAACTGAGCATGTGCAGTGTGTTAAGGGATTGTTACATACCTGCCCATCTGAGGCTTTTTTCCTTTTTCCGGTGGCGTGTGCCCCCAGAACCTCATACTTCCCAATTTTGCCTCTTAGCGTGCATATCCAAGAAGCTGCTTCTCCCTGGGGTCTGCATTCAATTAACAGGAATGTTAACAGGTGTGGACCATCAGGAAATTTGTCTCTCCCTGGCTGTCCAATTATTATTTTTAGAACGGCAACTCTAATTGCTGAACTATCAGCTGACACTCCTAGTGGGTGCAGAGAGAGCCTTCTCCTGTGTGCTCGTGCCTGTCTAACTACCTGCAACACTCTTACTAAGAAAATTTGAATCTAAGACAAATGTCGAAATAAGTCATTTGTATTAAACATATTGTAGTGCATACATTTGAAGGAAAACTCAATAGCTTAAAATATGGTGGACTTTGTGTGTGTGTGTGTGTGTGTGTGTGTGTGTGTTTACTTAACCAGAAGGTAAATTCTTAAGTATTATCTTTCATAATAATGATAGCTATAGTTTACCAAGTGCTCATCAGTTACTTTAAATTCACTTCCCTGTTTAATTCTAATAAAAACCCTCTTCGATAAGTGCTGTAATTATCCTTTTGTAGATAAGGCATGAGATTAAAACCTCACCCAAGGTCACAGAGCTTATAAGTGGTGGCATAGAACCTTGAACTCAGGTTTGCCTCAAAGTCTACGCTTATACAAGCCTTGTGCTTTTCGTACTCTGGACTTAAATTTGAATCTGCCCAAGGTACTTAGTATTAGTAGCCTTTTGATCTACCTATACTTCACTCACCTCAGCTTTATATAGACGGAGGCGACTTAAACAAGCAAACAAACAAACAAAGCTTGTTAGGTGCCAGATTTTTAAACTGGCTCATGCCTCATTTATCAAAATGAAGTGAATCACATTTTCAAATAATGAAACTTGAAATCTTGAAATAATGTTAGAGATGATGCTTGGGCTGTCAGTTTATTCCACCATCTAAATTATAATACAGTTGAAATGTCATCACAGATGGTTAGGGCTGAAAGGGCCATGGATATCATGTAGTTCAGCCCCCTAATTTTATAGAAGAGGAAATTGAGGCCCACAGAGGTTAAATGACTTGCCTAAATGACTTGCAATGAACAATAGCAAGAAGAATTGCTATTGCAAATATGTAGTATTTCAGGTTTATTATAGGTTTTTGTGGGCTTGCTTGAGAATACAACCGTTGTTTATATCATTGCTTTTGCAGGAAAGTATGTGGTAAGTAAAAAAACCCACTACAACCTCATCCAAAGGAATGAAATAAGAACCGAGAAGATAAGGCAAGAATAGAGTAGTGGTATATAGAAAATAAACAGGGAAGTTCAGGAATGTGATTCATTCTTCAAGAGAAAGGAAATGTATGATTACCAAGAGTAACTTATGCGCTAAAGCTAGTGTGAAGCACACTGTTTTTGTTTTTTTTTCAATTACTGAATACATGAATTAAAAAAAAACAAAAAACAAAAAACAAATGGCCTGAACTAAACATCGTTCTTGGGAGAAAAATAAATAACTATATAGCATTTTTTTTTAAGAAATGAAATTCCTGTGAACATTCTAGACTTTTTGGAGCAAAACAGTATATTAGTCCAAATGAATTTACTGACTCATTGTGCAATTTGATTTATAGTGAGTGCTTTGCCATACATAAGGTACTAATGCATTTGGATGTGTAGGAAGGAAAAATGTTTTTCTCTCTATTCTTGCCGAGTGAGTCTTAGCTGGGACCTCTTGTTGCAAAATATGAGATAAAAGATTAAGGAGAGAAAAACAAAGAACCATAGTAGCATGTATATGTCATTATATATGAGAGATATCCAGAGAAATGAGTACATCTCAAAGAGGTGGCTTTGAACTCAGGCTTAAGTATGATTTTTTGATACATTTGTTGAAACAGGAAAGAAGGATGTGGGGGAGGCTGTGAAAGGGGAAGTGATCAGGAAAAGCAAACAAGGGTCAAGTTTGTCATGCAGATTTAAGACAGTACCTACTCTCTCTTGATTGAGTTTGTAGTGATTGGGAGTCATCGTTCTCTTTCTGGTACAGAAAGGTAGATACTCTCATGAATAGATATTTTTTAATAGATGTAAATTTCCCTTGTAAAAGGTTGACTTTTTCTTTTTGAGCTTTTTCTTTGTCTATGTCTCGGAGACATGTTTTGGGATGGCATATTCTGATCTCCTAGAGTTGTAGATTATACCATAGGCTCCATTTTGCTTGATTTTTAAGTTTTAAGGTCTTGCTCTATTAATTTAAGCCATTATTTACAATTTCAGACTCATTTTCACTGGAACAAGTTTGTCTAAGGAACACAGAAATTAATTGTTTAGGCTCTTGCTACTCTTAACACTTACAGCATAAATGGGAGGAAGGAGAGAACCACAGGAAAACGAAACCACCAGAGCACATCCAGGCGTACAGGTGATATGGTGAGTGTTCCTAATCCAAACAAGGATGTGAATGGCTCAAAGGAGACTGCGTGCGCCCTGACCTCTTCCCCCACAAAGCCATAAGCAGGAAATGTTCTCTGCTGCTTTCCCGAGATCCATAATGACTCCCGTGTCTGCCTCCCCTGCTGCAGGTAATGGCTCACCCATGCAATTACCTTCTTTTGTCTTCTCTGAGTTCAAGATAAATTATTTGAACCTCTTTGCAGGGGCCATCTGAAGCTGGTTATTTTTAGGGAGAAATAATTTTTTTTTTTTCATGTAAGATGCAGAAGTTGTTACTCCTTAGGCTACTGAGAGAAAATGAAAGGCACTTCGAGTCTTTTTAAAAGCCAGATTCTGATGTTTAGCTTGATCAAAGAGAAACTTGGGAAAGGAGGGGAAGTAGAGGATAGAACAGAATATACAGCACTATGTTCTTTGAAGGCACTGCCATTACATTTCTGATCTTTGAACTCAGCAAATTATTTCATGAGGACGAACTGAATTCTTTGCATTTGTGAGGCTAATAACCAGATAGCTTGAGCAATATGTACCAACCTCATAAACAAGAAGGCAGGCTACATTTCTTAATATGATTAATGCAGACCCACTTATGTTTATACTTGCAAATACATTGAATCACCTTAAAACACTTTCTGGTATTCATGCAGTCAAAATGATAGCTTTTGGAGGAGCATCTAGGAGTTCTTCTAGCCCTTACACTATCTTAATCGCATAATATTATCATTAAACACTCAACCCTGCAGTCTGTTTGCCTGTGTCTGACTTCTAATATCTCTATACTGGCTGTGAAAGTTCAGGGAAATTCTTTTGTTTTTTGGAGAGAGAGTCTCGCTCTGTTGCCCAGGCATGATCTCAGCTCATTGCAATCTCTGCCTGCCGGGTTCAAGTGATTCTTCTGCCTCAGCCTCCTGAGTAACTGGGATTACAGGTGCCTACTACCATGCCCGGGTAATGTTTGTATTTTTAGTAGAGATGGGGTTTCACCACATTAGCCAGGCTGGTCTGGAACTCCTGATCTCAAGTGATCCTCCCGCCTTGGCCTCCCAAAGTACTGGGATTACAGGCATGAGCCACCGCACCCGGCCTGGGAAATTCTTTAACTTCTCTGTGCTGGCTTACTTTAAAAACAATGGTTAATAAAATAAAGTGAGTAGAATTAGGGCTGATTTTGAGAGGTTGCTGTGAAGACTAAATGACATAAGTGTCTGCCTTGTTGCAAATTTTCAATAAATGTTAGATGTTATTATTCATTACATTCTATAGGAAGATGATTTTCTTTTTGATTGACTTTCATTTTTCAATAGTGTGCCCACAAGGCTGTTCAACACTTACTTCATTACCCAAAGACACTCAGCTGAACACACAATTTAAACTGTAATTCCACACTAAATTACATACAAGTAGTGGTTGATATCTAATAGACATGCTGGTTACCAAGGTTTGCCTGATACACCACAATGACCCTTGTTACTAAGAGAAAACCAGCTCCTCCCTTCACTGTTCCTTCTAATAAGAAGAGGTGAGAAAAGAAAGAAAGAAAGAAAAAAAACAGTTAAGTTTTGGCACAGAAGCAGGTTACTTGTAGGCTTGTCCTTATTGCCCATCTGTCAGTGAGATACCCCATAAACTTTTTCAGCACCTCGTATTGATCTCAATTACATCATGATTGTTTCCTAAATTTATCTTACCTGGAGCAATAGAGACTAGAAATCCATCACATTTTATTACCTTGACTATGGAGACACCCACAAGATACAATTTCAAAGCAATGTGCACGATGTCAGATATTTCATAGTGCAATTTTTTTCCATGGGGAAAGAAATGGCTGTGAGAACCAGGACATATTTTAATCCTTCTCACCTTCATTTTCACGCTCGCCTCGACTGTTACATAGTTTTCATCTGCTAATATGTTAATGTATGTTTTGCTTCTCTATTTTCTCTTTAAGTGTCTTTGCCAACACAAAAACACTGACAAGATTCTTAAGCAGTGTGGGAAGTATTTGAAAAAAAAGGAAGGATTTTTCATTCTGGTGTTAACCAGTTATTAAGAGGGAAAGATGATATTTTCATTGCATTTTAAAGTATTTGAACCAATTTTGATTAAAATCTATAATTTGTGGGGGAATGGTATGATTTGTCCAATTTGTTTACAGTCTGTTAACCAGGTTGCATATGAGTTTGATTTATCAAAGCTTAAGGCAGTCACGTTTAATGAAATATTAAATATGATTATAGGAAATCATGTTTAAAAATCTCAAAATAGATAAGTTCAAACAATATGGCCTATAAAACATCTTTTGAAATATTCTATGGTAAATTTTGATCTATGGGCATTAAGTTTTGTATTAGTGGGGCATTTTTAGTATTATTATAGCCATGTTAAATTTATTATAATTTTTAGGTGAAACTTGGTTTGACCTAAATTTTACTCTATTTATTTATGTTCTCCAACTATTCCCTAGCTGATATTTGACTTTTGGTTATGTTCATAAATTACATTCATTCTCAGAGGAAGAAGATTTTCTACCATTTAGGTAAAAATACATACTCAAAATAATATACTACAGAGTCTGAAAGCAATTCCAGGAGATGCAGCCCAGTAACGTTTTGGTCAATGATGACATTACTAAAATGACGGAATAGCTTCTGAAGGTGACTTTTGTGCTAAACAGGCAAAAGTCATCTGAGCATCTATGTTTTGGTAGAGTTGTTAAAAATATCAGTGTCAGTGCACCTACACCTCCCAAAATCCCTTTATAACATAATAATCTGTTTTTAAAATGAGATAGGTCTTAGAGTTCGAGGAAGTAAAATTATTATTGTTTAGGCAACAAATTTCTAGTGAAAATGGAACTTCCACTAACACTACATGATGTAAAATTTTATTTTTGAGTTTTCAGGACCAGACAAAATGTTTACTAAACAGGAAAATACCAAGAACACAATCTAAGGCAATGTTTGGGGGATGGAGAAACCAACATTAATTCTTCTGGGAAAGCAACTTTAATTTTTCCAAACTTCCTCTTCCCTCTTTAAATTGTAATTGCAACCTGTACAAAGCTCTCTTTTACCACTTATCTCAAAGTAGTTAAATTATTCATGTAAGTTTCTGCCCCTCCCACTCAAATCTGGGGTCTTTCAGGATACCAGTCGTGTCTTATTCATTATGGTATTTGCAGAACCTTACACAACGTCCAGCCCAAATTAGATCCTTCATAAATATTTCTAAATAAATGTATAAATAATTTCTTGAAATTAAACTGTGAAAACCTATTTACTTTTATCTCTAAAGAGAGGAAGGTAATAAAAATATATCACGGAGGGAATATGGGAAACAATATTCTGGTATTTTCTTTGTCATAAAGTTATCATATGCCACAAAGTTCTTTGAAATTAAATGATTCACATCTGCAGGAAGAAGTGCCCTACCTCTGAGTTGAACTAAATTGCCTAATAGTTCATAGGAAGTTTGACAGGGAAAATGAAATAATACATTCAAAAGCCTTGCAGACCTCCAACTTTAGTTTTAACATGTAGAAACCTTAACAGTCACTACTCCTATGTTTAAAACAAGTAAAAGCTAAATAAACTGAAAAATCAGTGACTTTTATATTCCATCAGAAAACTGAGATTTTTAAGACAAGACACTGCCCCCAAATCTGAAGAAACAGGTGAATTCAGAAAATTAAGGCCAAGATCTTCTATCCTGAAGCAGATGCTGCTGGAACTGCACACTCTTAGGAAAACTGAAATGATAATTTGTACAAAGTGTTAGTAGCTATATATGGACAAACTTGAGGATAAGAAACTCCGGGGAGCTGAAGTCTTAGGGAACCCACACACTTTTATGACTTTTTCTGTAAACACCACCAGGGTCTAGTGGTAAACATCTCAGTAATATTCTCTCATGGACCTTGTGGGAGAAATAGAATAGAAATAATTGACAAATATTCCCAAAGTGTTCTCTATAACAAAGCCTACATGCAGGGGAGAAACACTTTACTAAAGCCTCATCCCCAATGGGGTACCCACTCTAGACCCCTTCAGCTTTCCTGCCCACGAAAGAGAGAACAAACTACACCATTGAACAAACACTTGTGAAAGTCGCAGGTCTGAGACACAGGCTCACTAAAAGGTGAAATTTAATTAGAAGGTTATAGAAAGGTTCCCCTCTCTCACACAGTACTGCCAAACAGGGTTCAAGTCTGGTAAGTGTGGATTAAAGAAAGACACAGACTCTGAGGAGAAGTAATGAAAGAAGACCAAAGTCAAGAGGAAAAACAAAACCAAAAAATTTATAATAGAGAAAGTTGAAACTGCTGACACAGTTACATCAAACGTTAAACACAGCCCAACCCCTAGTCAGGTTGGTATAAATCCTCACACTCAAGGCCTATTTACTTCAGTTCTCAACACTCAATAAATGACCAGATTTCAACAAGAAATTTAGAAAGAATGTCAACAGACAAGGAAAAAAAATAGTCTGAAAAGATAAAACAAGCATCAGAAACAGGCTCAGCTATAACATACATTTTGGAAGTATTAGATAGAGATTTAAAAATAACTATGATTAATATGTTAAGGGCTGTACTGGAAAAAGTATACAACATGAATACATGTGTAATATAAGCAAAGGAAAATTCTAGAAATAAAACATACTGTAATAGAAATGAAGAATGCCTTCAATGGGTACACTGGCAGACACAACATGGCCAAGGAGAGATTATAGATATGGAAATAGAAACTTTCCAATTAAAATACAAAGAGAAACAAGAGATTAAAAAAAGGAAAAGAAAATCAAATATTCAAAAACATTGTGACAATTTCAAAAGTTGTAAATATGTTTACTTGGAATTCTATTATAGAAGGAAAGGAAAATTTGAAGAGAGAGAAAAGTTATTTAATAATAGCTGAAAACACTGTGAAATTAAGGATAAACACTGAATAACAGATCCAGGAAGCTCAAAAAAAAACCATTAAGAAGGCTAAATACCACACACTACATGTAGGCATATCATATTCAAACTACGGAAAATCAAAAAGAGAAAATTTTGAAAGAAGCTAGCATATGCACGAGGAGGTATTATATATTAAAATGTTATATGGTAAATTTTGATCTATGGGCATTAAGTTTTCTATTAGAGGGGTATATAAATATATAAATATATCCCTCTAATAGAAAATATATATTTATGTCTATATACCCCTCTAATGGAAAAATTAATGCCCATAAACAAAATTTACCATATAATATTTCAAAAGATTTTTTATGAACCATATTATCAATGTATCAAAGTATCATTTGATACAATGTATCAAAGTATCATTTTGATACTTTTAAACACTATTTCCTATAATAAATCATATTTAATATTTCATTAAACGTGACTGCCTTAAGCTTTGATAAATCAAAGTCATATGCAATCTGTTTAACAGATTGTAAACAAATTGGACAAATCATATTTCCCCCAAATCATGCATTTTAGTCACAATTGGTTCAAATACTTAAAAATGCAATGAAAATATCATCTTTCCCTCTTGATAATTGGTTAACATTAGAATAAAATTGTAGAGAAACAATTCTGCTAATTACAGGGGACTTCTCATCAAAAACCATGTATGTGTGTCTGTTCACACTGCTGTAACACAAATAAACAGGGTGGCAGCAACAACTACTTATTTCTCATAGTTCTAGAGTCTGGAAAGTGCAAGATCAGTATGCAGACAAATTTGGTGTCTGGTGAGACCTGTTCCTCATAGCTTTTGCCTTCTCATTGTGTCCTCACAGGGTAGAAAAGGATGCATAAGCTCCCTTGGGCCTTCTTTATAAGAGCATTAATCCTATTCGTGAGGACTTTTTCCTAATGATCTAGACACTTCCCAAAGACCCCACCTCTTAAACCACCACATTGTGTATTAACATGTGAATGCTGAGGGGAAACAACTTTCAGACCATAGCACCATCGTGCAAGCAAAGAGAGTAAAGTGAAATATTTAAAGGGTTTAAAGGAAAAAAAAGTAAACAGCAACCTAGAATTATACACATAGCAAGATTATCTGTCAAAAGTTGAGAAATACTCTCTCAGGAAAACAAAATCTGAGAAAATTCATCACTGGCAGGTCTGCCTTTCAAGAAAAGTTAAAAGAAATTTTCAGAGAGAAGGAAACAGATACAGGACAGAAAGATCAACAAAAGAAGTGTCATGCAAGAGAGAAATGAGGCATAAATACAATAGAAATATTTTATTTTGTATTTTTAATTGATGTAAAGAATAACTTTGTTATAAGAATAGTAACAATATATTGGACAATGAAACCACATGGATAAGTGAAATGAATGAGAGCAATGTCACAAGGAATGGGAAGAAAAAATCAGGAATACTCTGCTTTGGGTTTTCTGTACTACTCTTGAATTAGTATACTATGATTTGAAAGTAGAGAAAAATTTGTTAAAAATGTATGTTGAAGGAATACAACTTACAAGGGATATGAAATACCTATTCAAGGAGAACTACAAACCACTGCTCAAGGAAATCAGAAAGGACATAAACAAATGGAAAAAAAAATCCATGCTCATGGATAGGAGGTATTAATATCGTGAAAATTACCATACTACCCAAAGTAATTTATAGATTCAATGCTGTTCCATCAAGATACCATTGACTTTCTTTGCAGAATTAGAAAAATCTACTTAAAGTTTCATATGGAATCAAAAAAGAGCCCGTATAGCCAAGACATTCCTAAGCAAAAGAAACAAAGCTGGAGGCCTCATGCTACCTGACTTCAAATTATACTACAGTAACCAAAACAGCATGGTATTGGTAACCAAACAGATATATAGACCAATGGAGTAGAACAGAGACCTCAGAAATAACACCACACATCTGCAACCATCTAATCTTAGACAAACCTGACAAAAACAAGCAATGGGGAAAGGATCTCCTATTCAATAAATGGTGGTGTGAAAACTAGCTAGCCGTATTCAGAAAACAGAAGACAGTGTGGTGATTCCCCAAGGATCTAGAACCAGAAATACCAAAAATTATAAATCATTCTACTATAAAGACACATGCAATATTTTTCCATTTGTGTCCTCTCTCACTTCCTTCAGCAGTGGTTTGCAGTTCTCCTTGAAGAGGTCCTTCACATTCCTTGTAAGTTGTATTCCTGGGTATTTTATTCTCTTTGTAGCAATTGTGAATGGGAGTTCACTCATGATTTGGCTCTCTGATTATCTATTATTTGTGTATAGAAATGCTTATGATTTTTGGACATTGATTTTGTATCCTGAGACTTTGCTGAAGTTGTTTATCAGCTAAAGGAGTTTTTGGGCTGAGACGATGGGGTGGGGTTTTCTGAATACACAATCATGTCATCTGCAAACAGAGACAATTTGACTTCCTCTCTTCCTATGTGAATATCCTTTATTTCTTTCTCTTGACTGATTGCACTGGCCAGAACTTCCAATACTGTGTTGAATAGGAGTGATGAGAGAGCGCATCCTTCTCTTGTGCTGGTTTTCAAAGGGAATGCTTCCAGCTTTTTCCCATTCAGTATGATATTGGCTATTGGTTTGTCATAAAGAGCTCTTATTATTTTGAGATATATTCCATCAATAACTAGCTTATTGGGAGTTTTTAGCATGAAGGGGTGTTGAATTTTGTTGAAAGCCTTTTCTGGATCTATTGAGATAATCATGTGGTTTTTGTCATTGGTTCTGTTTATGTGATGGATTACGTTTATTGACTTGTGTATGTTAAACCAGCCTTGCATCCCATGGATGCTCATTGATAGGAAGAATCAATATCATGAAAATGGTCATACTGCCCAAAGTAATTTATAGAATCAATGCCATTCCCATCAAGCTACCATTGACTTTCTTCACAGAACTAGAGAAATCTACTTTAAATTTCATGTGGAAACAAAAAAAGCCCATATAGCCAAGACAATCCTAAGCAAAAAGAAGAAAGTGGGAAGCATCATGCTACCTGACTTCAAACTATACTACAAGGCTACAGTAACCAAAACAGCATGGTACTTGTACCAAAACAGATACATAGACCAATGGAACAGAACAGTGGCCTCAGAAATAACACCACACATTTACAACCATCTGATCTTTGACAAACATGACAAAAACAAGAAATAGGGAAAGGATTCCCTATTTAATACATGGTGCTGAGAAAACTGGCTAGTCATATGCAGAAAACAGAAACTGGACCCCTTCCTTACACCTCATACAAAAATTAACCCAAGAAGGCTTAAACACTTAAATGTAAAACATAAAACCATAAAAACCCTAGAAGAAAACCTAGGCAATACCATTCAGGACATAGGCATGGGCAAAGACTTCATGACTAAAACACCAAAAGCAATTGCAACAAAAGCCAAAATTGATAAATGGGATATAATCAAATTAAAGAGCTTCTGGACAGCAAAAGAAAAAATCATCAGAGTGAACAGGTAACCTAGAGAATGAGAGAAAATTTTTGCAGTCTATCCATCTCATAAAGGTCTAATATCCAGAATCTACAAGGAACTTAAACAAATTTACAAGAAAAAACAACCTCATCAAAAAGTGGGCAAAAGAGATGAACAGACACTTCTTAAAAGAAAACATTTATGTGGCCAACAAACATATGACAAAAAGCTCATCATCACCAGTCGTTAGAGAAATGCAAATCAAAACCACAATGAGATACCATCTCATGCCAGTTAGAATGGTGATCATTAAAAAGTCTGGGAGCAACAGATGCTGGCAAGGATGTGGAGAAATAGGAATACTTTTATACTGTTGGTGGGAGTATAAATTAGTTCAACTATTGTGGAAGACAGTGTGGCGATTCCTTAAGGATCTAGAACCAGAAATGCCAGCAGGCACAGTGGCTCACACCTGTAATCCCAGCACTTTGGGAGGTTGAGGTGGGCATATCACCTGAGGTCAGGAGTTCCACACCAGCCTGGCCAACATGAAGCTCCGTCTCTACTAAAAGTAGAAAAATTAGCTGGGACTGGTGGAAGGCACTTGTAATCCCAGCTACTCAGGAGGCTGAGGCAGGAGACTTGTTTGAACCTGGGAGGAGGAGGTTGCAGCGAGCCACGATCGCGCCACTGCACTCCAGCCTGGACAACAAGAGCGAGACTCCATCTCAAAACAAAACAAAACAAAAAAAACTGGAAATACCATTTGACCCAGTAATCTCATTACTGGATATATACCCAAAGGATTATATACCATTCTACTATAAATACACACTCACATGTATGGTTATTGCAGCACTGTTTACAGTAGCAAAGACTTGGAACCAACCCAAATTGCTGTCAATTATAGATGGGATAAAGAATGTGTGGCATATATACACCATGGATTACCACACAGTCATAAAATGTAATGAGTTCATGTCCTTTTCAGGGACATGGATGAAGCTGGAAACCATCATCCTCAGCAAACACCCACGGCACATGTATACCTATGTAACAAGCCTGCACGTTCTGCACATGTATCCCAGAACATGTATCCCACATGTAATTGTTAAAGTAAAAATAAAATGTATGTTGAGAACTCTAGGGTGACAACTAAAAATATTTTTTAAAGTGTAAATGGTATGACAAAAGAGGAGATAAAGTGGAGTCATACAAAGTGCTCAATTAAAACCAGAGTAAACAGAAAAAGAAGAAAGAAAGAACAAATGCCACAAATAGAAACCTGCTATGAATATAGTTGATATTAATCCAACTACATCCATAATCACTTTAAATGTGAATGGAGTAAATTCTCCAGTTTAAAGATGAGAGATTATCAGAATGGATTAAACAGACAAAAATCAGTACCCAAGTATATGTTGTAGATAATATGTTTTTTGCAGAAACCCACTTTAAATATAAGCTCAAATAGGTACAAGTAAATATATGGAGAGAGATATACAATGGGCTTACACAAATCGAAAGAAAGAGTAGGTATATTAATTTAAGACAAAGTAGACTTCAGAACAAGAAAAATTAGAAAGGATAAAGAGGCTATCACATTATATAATGATAAAGGGTCAATTTTATGAGCAGACAAATTGACTAAATGTGTGTGCAACTAGTAACAGTGTCAAAATATGTGAAAAAATAGTGTAACTGAAAGGAGGAATATACAGATCCACCCTTATAGTTGGAAACTTAACTTACCTCTCTCTGTAATGAACAGATTAAGCAGGCATAAAATCAGAAAGAATATAGTTGATTTGAACAGCACTAAAAATCAGTTTGATTGAATTACCGTTTTTTAAATACTCCACACAATGTGTAGAAGAATATATATTCTTCTCGAAACATTCACCAAGATAAGCTTCATTCTCAGCCATAAAAACACATTATAGCAAATTTATGAGTAAAAGTCATAAAAATTATGTCCTCAAACTACAATGTAACTGAACTAGAAATCAATAACAGAAAGTTAATTAGAAAATACCCAAAAATCAGAAAATTATGCAATGCATTTTGAATTTCTAACACATAGATCAAAGGGGAAGTTTCAAGAGTCGAAAGAAGTTTGGAGATTTCTCAAAGAACTAACAGTTGAACTACCATTTGACCCAGCAATCCTATTACTGGGTATATCCCCAAAGGAAAACAAATCATTCCACCCAAAAAACACACATACATCTGTATGTGCAATGCAGCATTGTTCACAATAGCAAAGACATGGAACAAACCTAGGTAGCCATCAATAGTGTATTGGATAAAGAAAATGTGGTACATATACACCATAAACTACTACACAGTCATAAAAAGGATGAAATCATGTTCTTTGCTGCAACATGGGTGCAACTGGAGGTCATTATCCTAAGTGAACTAACACAGAAACAAATAACCAAATATTTCATGTTTTCACTTATCAGTAAGAGCTAAACCTTGGACACACATGGACATTAGGATGGAAATAATTGACACTGAGGAGTACAAGAGTGGGAAGGTACAGAGTGGGGCAAGTGTTGAAAAACTATTGGGTACTATGCTCACTTTCTTGGTGATAGATTTAATTGTATTCCAAACACCAGCGTCATGCAATATACCATGGTAACACACCTGCACGTGTACCCCTAGAATCTAAAATACAAGTTAAAAATAATAATTTAGATAAATATTAATATACAACTTTTAATTTTTAAGATCTTAAAGTGGAGGTTTTAGAGAAATGTATAGCATTATAGGAATGTATTGGAAAAGCATAAAGATCTAAATAATAACCTAAGCTTCTACCTTGGGAAACTAGCGAAAGAAGAGACATTCAAGTATAAAATAAGCAGAAGAGAACAAATACTATTTAGAGCAAAAATTAGTAAAATTGAAAACAGGAAAACAGAGAAAATCAATAAAATCAAATTGCTTGTTTGAACAGATAAATAATAATTCTAAATCTCTAATCAGGGTAATGAAATAAAGAGATAAGATACCGATTACTAATAACAAAAATGAAAACAGACTAATAACTATTGATTCGATCGACGTTAAAAGATAATAAAAGCATACTACTAACAGCTCTAAGTTCACAAATTTGATAACAGATGAAATGGACAGATTCTCTGGAAAGCATAAATAAAACTCATACAAGGAGAAATTGATGATCTAAATAGGTCAATAACTATTGAATGAATTGAATCAATAACATAGACCTTACTTCACAAAATTGACTCAAAATTGATCATAGCCTTCAATTAAAACAAAAAAATTATAAACTTCTAGAATAAAACAGGAAAATATGTGACCTTGAGTTTGGTGATATATTTTCATATATAATAACAAAACCAAAATCCATAAAATTTATTTAAAAAATATATAAGTTGAACTTTCTTAAAATTAAAAAATTTTGGTCTGCAAAATACACTGGAAGGGAATGAAAAGAGAAGGAACACATTGGGAGAAAATGTTTGCAAAGCACATATCTGATAAAGAACTTTTATCCAAAATGTACAAAGACCTCTTTAAACTCAATATTATAAACAAAAACCCAGTTACAAAATGAGCCTAAGACCTGAACAGACACCTTACTAGAGAAGATATATAGAAGGCAATAAACACATAAAAATATGCTTATGAGCATGCATCATGAGATAATTGCAAATGAAAGCAGCAACAAAATACACATTTATTAGAATGGTGAAAATTCAATATCTGACAATGGCAGTTGCCAGCAAGGATGTGGAATAAAGGAGCTCTCTTGTATTGCTGGTGGGAATACAAAGTGGTACAACCACTGGGAGGACAGTTCAACAGTATCTTACAAAAAATCAACCTAGGCTTATCTTACTAAATAATCCAGTAATCACTGTCCTAGCTATTTTCCCAGCTGACTTAAAAACTTATGTTCACACAAAAAACTACACATGATTGTTATAGCGGCTTTATTCATAATTGCTCCAAACTGGCTGTAACCAAGGTATCCATCAACAGATACCTTGATAATGGATAAACAAACTGGCTCATCAATTCAAGGAGGTGCCTAAGAAAGCCACATACTCTGTGATTTCAATGATCATACATTCTGGAAATGGTAACACTATAAAAATGATTAAAGGATTAGAGGTTGACAAGGCTTCAAGTAGTGTGTGTGTGTGTGTGTGTGTGTGTGTGTGTGTAAGACTAAATATATATATATATAGCTCAGGGAATTTTTGAGGGTGATGTACCTAGTCAGTATGATACTGTTATGTTGATGTGGGATACGATGCCTTTCTCAGTAGCTATAGACTTTTACAGCATAAGGAGTACATCTTACTGTAAGCAAAATAAAAAACAATAAGATCACAGGATAAAATGCAGAGTGTGATAAAATGAAACTGATTGTATAAGAAACATTTAAAATGACTTCACTGAAGGAGGTGGGGCGAAAGACTGAATTATATCCTCCCCAAAAAGAAATGTTGAAGTCCTAACCCTACTAATGCAGAAAGGGATATTATTCGGATAATTACAGGTGCAATTAACAAAAGTGACATCATGCTGAAGTAGGGTGTGTCACTGATACCTTGATTTTGGACTGCTAGACTCTAGAATTGCATGTCAATACATTTTTGTTATGTTAAGCCATCTAGTTTGTGACACTTTATTATAGCAGTCCTGGGAATTATTATACTCCTCCAAACCCACAACTGCAGTGTAATCATGTGATAAACATTAGATAAACCCAATCAAGGGACATTCTACAAAATGTTTGAATAGTGTTACTAAAAATTATCAAGGTCACCAAAGGCAATGAAGGTCTTATACACTGTCACATACAAAAGCAGTCTGTGAGAATTCGTAACAATGAAATGTAATGTTGTATTGTGGATAGGATTCTGGAACGGAAAAAAAAAATACAATAAGTAAAACAATGGAAATTGAAATCAAAGATGAATGTTATTTGATAGTAATGTGTTGATATTGGTCCACTAATTGTGGCAAATTTACCATGTTAATGTAAGTTATTTATATGAGAAACTAGGTATGGAGTATGTGGGAACTGTATTATTTTCATAATATTTTGTCTAAAACTATTCTCAAATAAAAAGTTTGTTAAAATAATCTAAAAACATTAATAGTCTAAACACTTTAAACAGGACAGTGGAGAACAGGAGAGCTTGTAGGTGAGATCAGCTGCATGTCCTGATGTGTTCAGTGGTGCCCTAGTTCCATGTTTTGCTAAGGAGGAATTGCCTTCTTCTGTGTTTTGAACCTTCCTTTTGAAGGTTCACAGTATATCTTAGCATAGAAGGCCCAAGAAGTCCCACATAAAGAAATCAGTGACACTCAATTTTACTCAGCATTTCCAGCTTTAATTATTCACATTTCTTGATGCTTGCATAACTGGATCTTCAGATGCACTTGGTCAAACGCTAACTGTTGGTTAGATTTTGTGATTTAAGAGCCAAAATCAGGACACCATTCCAGTTGAGTCAGATTCCACCATTAAGCTTGAGGAGTTAGAACAGGACTTGACCTCAGGAGGAGTGACGGTGCACAGGAAGAGTGAGTCTGCCAGTCTAACATGGAATGACTGAGTTCCTCTGTCTGACTGCAGAAACCTACTAGTGTATATCCCAGTTCACCTGTAAATTTCATCCACGGTGGCTGTGCTGGAGGTGTGAACAGAGTGAGCTGATAAGTCCTGAGGAGGCCTGTACACTGGGTATGAAGAGCTGGGGGTCCCTGAGACTGAGTCCAGGAAGTGGAAGACTGAGTCCTCTTTTCCAGGGTTGAGACAGTAGTCCTTTATCTGTTGTCACAAACCCTGGGGAAATGAGGGTCCTAAAATCTTTATGCAGACCGTGAATGAGCATTGTGGAGACCCAACAAAACACTTCAGGAAGTGTGTGTTTTTCTCCATGTGTTAAAGTGGCTGAAGTAAATTGAATGAATTTGATTAACTCATTTATAAATGTCACTGCATATACACTAGCTCTCTCAGTCATCGCATATTTTCTCAATTAATGTGCATTAAAACAGTGCTAAAATAATGGAAACCTCTAAAAGTTTAGCCATTCTCAGAAATACTGAATCTAGAGCAAAATGGGTAGAATGAAACATATATAAACATCACGAATGAAGCTCACAGGCTGTTATTCGTGGTATCCAGTCAATACACTAATTGACTAATTGACAATATTTGAGAACAAATAAAGAGGTGTCAGATATTATGGTATTGCATAGTGAGTTTTGAAATTAATTTTCATCAAGCTACCATTTCCCCAACAAAAAGAAAAAGAGTTTGAAGTGCTGGGCTTTATAGGCTGACAGCGTTTTCATCTCTCTAGAAGCCAGTACTTTTTACTTACTAGCCATATACAGTTATGTATTATGTTATTAACCCCATCCGTTAAATGGGTTAATACTCCTTTCCTTATATATTACGCATATTGGAAGTTGTCTAGATATTAGCAGTATAGCATTCCAGCAAAAGTAGGCATTCTATATGTTTTTTTTTTACCATTGTTTTAATTGATACAGTTTTGACCTTTCTAGTATAATCATGTGAAAAACAATTTTAGTAGGAGTTTTATAATAAATAAAAACTAAAACAGGCACAGTAAAGCTAAAACAATCACAATAAACCTGAGATGATAAAGAATTAAGAAGGTGACAATAACCTGGATTGGATGAAACATGATATAGCAGTAAATTTTCTTTCTCCAAATTGCTAAGCTTTATGTTCCTCTTTGTTCTTCATTTGTTGGGTAAAGGAGTAAGAATGAACTAAGTGTAGAACTGCTTTCTTGAAATGTAGTTATTGAGAAAATTAAATTATGCCTGCATGTCTAATAAAAGCATCTATTTCACTCCTTCAATTATTGATTGAGCACCTACTAAGTATCAGGTCATGTTCTAAGCTCTGGTGACAGAGCTGCAGACTAAGTGGAGAAAGCTTATGCAGAGCTTACATGTAACCAGAAGAGACAGTAACATGTATAAGTATATAATCAAATAGTGCTTTAAAAAATAAGCAGGATGATGAAGTCACAAAATAATAGTGCAGGGGGAGAGACGTTTTAAAATAGTATTGTCAGAAACATGTTTTGGGAAGGGAAGGGAAGTAGCTACACCTAGGAAGTAATATTTCAGGTCTCCAGTAAAAGTACAAAGGCCTTTTATAAGGGCAAGGTCGTTGTGTCTTGGGAAGAGCGAGAAGACCAGCAAGGCTGGAGTGGTGAGGGAGGGAAGAGTTGTACAAAATGAAATAAAAGAAATTCCCAGGAACAGGATCCCATATATGCAACTTCAAAATCATAGTAGAGCTTTTTAAAAAAACAAGCTTTATTTTTACAGCAATTTTAGGTTCACAGCAAGCTTCAGCTGAAGCTACAGAGATTTTCTGTATACTCCCTGCCTCCACACATGCATAGCTTCTCCTATTACCAACATCCTCGACCACAGTGGTACATTTGCTACAACTGATAAACCTCATCATAGATATTTTGAGTTTACTCTTATTGAGATAGGAAACCACAGGGGATGTGATCAGATAAGTGACATGATCTGATTCGCTATCCTGGCTGTTGTGTGGATCGCAGACTGTAGCAGGGAAACTAGCAAGAGTGGAAGAAGGAAAATTCATTTGAAAGTTATTGAAAATTGGAAGAGAAAAATAAGGGCTGATCGGATTACAATATTAGTGTTGTAGAAAGTAGAAAGTGGTTATGTCAGGATTTACTTTGAACGTAGAGATAACAGTGCTTGGCTAATGAATCTGATATGGAACATGGGAAAAAAAAAAGAGGAGTAAGGATGACTCAAGAATTTTACATATGCACTGACAGATACTTGAGTATACAGACATCTTTATAAATGTCATTCAATCTGAACATTTCATCTCTAACACAGCAGTGATCAATACGTGGAAGATCGCAGGTCTTAACATGCTGTTGTTTAACTCCATGAGGATTGAAATATGTCTGCTGTGTTCACCGCACTCCCAAACCTTAGGATAGTGCCCAGAACATGGTGAGCTTTAAAGAAATTGGTTAAGTAAATTAATGAAAATTACTAATAGGAGAAGAGGGTTGAATAAGTCATTACGGATTGAATACGCATGACTCTTCTAAATTAAAAGGGCTTGATTTGAAGTTTGAAAGGCATTTTGTGAAAAATAATTTACTAATGAGTGTTCTCCAAAATCTCTGGCTAAAAACCATGCATTTATTAAGGCACTGGATAAGCCTTACTGCTTTGAACCACTAGTGACTTTAATAAATGTGATATTAGAACATGTTGTATGTGTGAAATATGTATGAATTCATTTTAGTTTAAAATTTTGGTTTTGGAATCTTGACTTTCAAACTCAAACTAGCATAATTAACATAACATTACCTTTTCATCAGTGGAGACTTCAGTTTTATATTTGACCTTACCCTTCAAATTCTTCATGTTCTAACTGCCTTTTAAAAATTATTAATAACTTTTGGAGGCCTCTGTCATCTTTCTACTCATTTTTCTTTCAGTCTATTCCCATTTATTCTGCTTCCATTTATCTTTTCTGTTTCTGATGCCCCTAAATATACACGTCTATGTTACCAGTATTTTTTATTAGTTCCTTTCTGTTCCTCAAATGTTTGGTCTTCCAAATACGTAGTTTTATCCAGTTTAATTCATCAAATTTCCTCAATGTTTAGAAACTACTGATGTCATCTTACAAACAATATAAGATGAAGATGGATAGAATACCTATACATTTGTCAACCTTCCCTTCTCCCTTAATACATGCATTATTGATTTCACGTTTATGTTTCATTTGCACATTGAAGTTATTGATTCCAAGAACATAAAGAGAAGGATTCATCCTGTCCTTACTGCTCAGAGTTGTGGAGTGTAGTGGCCCTGAGAATAAGCCGTTTGGATTTTGTGTTTCAGTGAGCATAGTTCACAGAGGATTGCAGCCTGTGCAGTTCAGTGGTGGCTTCCTTCGGCAGGCCAGGGCCAGCAGTTGAAGAGGCAATCATAGAGCTGGGCCTGATACCTTCTCCCACAAAGTAATTGAAACAAGATGGAAGCTCTTAACCACCAGAAATCAAGAGGCCTTAGTTACCTGGAATACTAAGAGGGGTAGCCAGGGAATGAGACCTGCAGGGTGTTGTGGGATGGTTAATAAGTCATGATGTTCTTGGGTGTAAAATAAGTAGAAAGTCATCAAGGGTACTGCTTAATATTTATTTATTTATTTTTCAAGAAGAGAAGAGTAGAGAAGCAGGAGGCTGAGCTTTGTCATCCAAATGAAAAAATTAAAAATTAACGACTCCTTCTTTATCCTCAGACCAGAATCAATTTTCAGATCTGGCATTCATTGTCAAAAGAGGTAACTCAGTCCTGAGGAGGAAAAAACCTTCAAGAGTGATGCTTTCCTCTCAGTTCTCCCCCAAAGGCCCTAAGACTTTTATGTTGGCAATTATATCCTAGAGAAAAAGGATTAACCAGACATTTTGGGCATTTGACATTAACCAATTGATTATTGATTATAAAGCTTGTTTAGAAGGGCGGGGACCTGGAGTTCCATAGCATCATCATGAACCCGTTTCTGTTAGATTGGAGGCCTGTGGGTTAAAGTCCACTGACAATGGGTCCAGCACATCTGCAGACCCACCTAGAGGTCATCTCCCCAGTCCCTGGAGGTGATATACTTGGTATTTGATGTACCCATCTTATTGGTTCCATAACCTGACACATAAGTCATTGGAGTTGAAAGATCAAGTGTAAATTTCTGAAACTGCGTAATTCCCTTCACCTCCCATCCTCTGCCAAGCCAAGACAGTAAGTAAAAATCAACATTATATCCATTAAAAACATAAATGGTGCAGGACTGTTAGTTCCTGTCATAGCTCCATTTAATTGTAGCTACTAGACTTAACCAAGGAGAAGCCCTGATAACGGCTGCTTTACCAGATGTAGTGCCATTGCCAGGGAAGATTAATAAGGCCTCGGGTACACAGTATGTGGCCACTCATTTGGTGAACATGTTCTTTTGCATTCCGATTTCAAAAAAGAATATCAGAAACAGTTTGCATTTAAATGAGACATCCAACTATATTTACTTAAAGTTTTGTCTGAGGGCTATGTTAACTTCCCACCCCTTCCAAAGAGCTCTGTAGCACGTGTACATCCCACAGGACATCACACAGATTCATTACATTGACAATATCATGCTGATTGTACAGGGTAAGCAAGAGGTGATAAGCATGCTGGAGGCATTGCTAAGACAGTTTCTCTACAGAGGGTGCAAGATAAATGAAGTTTCAGGAACCAGCACAGTGAAGTGTTAAGGTATTCAGTCGTTACGACCATGCCAAAAATACTATCCAAATGAAAGAAAAAATGCTGCAGATGCCATCTTCACTGCTAAGAGGAAAGAAGAGAAGCATGCAGCATCTTTAGGCTCTTAAGACAGCATATTCCATACACTACTCCAGCCCATCTTCCCAGTGATATGGAAGGCTACCAACTCTGAGTAAGATACCTAGCAGAAAAAGAGTCTGTATCAGGTGTTTGTAGGTCATTGCTACGATCTGAATGTTTGTGCCCCCAAATTTCAAATGTTGCAACCTAATCCCCAATGTGGTGATATTAAGAGGTGAAGTCTTTGGAAGGTGATTTGGTCTTCAGGCTGGAGACCTCATGAGTGGAATTATGCTCCTGAGGGAGCTTGTTTGACCCTTGCATCTTGTGAGGATGAAGGGAGAAGTTGCCATCTATGAGAAAGCAGGTCCTCACTAGATACCAGATCTACTGGTGATTTCATTTCGGACTTCCTGGTCTCTGGAACTGTAAGAAATAAATCTGTGTTTATAAACCACCCAGGTTATGGTAATATGTTACAGCAACCCAAATAGATTAAGACAGTCATGGTGTCATTAGCCCTGAAATAGACAGTATACTCAAGCTGACCCTATATTGTTGAAGATGTCATTGGTGTGAAAAGGTGACCTGTGAAGTTTATGTCAAGTGCCAGTGCGAGTCACAACACAGCCACTTCATATTCTACAGCAAGACCATGACTTTCATAACAGAGATTATATATCCTTGGGAAATGCATTTTGGAATGTTACTGGGGCCAGGTGGAGATGGACAGCAAGTATTATTTTCCTTGGGATAGCAAGTATTATTCAGAACTACCTCTTAGGATCTGAGTTCTATTTAGGACTGAAAATCATAGAGTTGGACTTGACTAGTAGAAGTTCATTATAAGTTGAAATGTTAGATCTGAGATTGAGCATGAGCATGTCAGAGAGTTAGAGCAAACTGCTGCAGAAGGTAGACCAGAGGCTCCATGTCACCCTAATAGTTCCCCTCTGCCCCTTCCTGGGCTCACATCCATGGCAGCAGGGCCCTGTACAACCAGCTGAAAAAGGAGGGAAAAATCCAAGTTTGGATTGTGAGTGGGTCAGCTTGGTGCTTGAGTGTGAATCAAAAATAAATACTGTCTGAGTTACAACCACTCAGGGCCAACCCTAAAAACACATTGGAGAGAAAAAAATGTCCCTAATAGGTAGAGCTATGAGCAGTGCACCTGGTCATCTCTGGGTGTGGAAAGAGAAGAGGACTCAGGTGAGGATATATACAGATCCCTGGACACTGGCTCAGCTGTCTGTTCAGGGGCTCAGAAGTAAAAGAAAAAATGAATGGAAGAGCAGAGAAAGGATGTCTGGCATAGAGACACATGAACAGGTGTTTGGGAATGATATGAAGTGTGTGAAGCCTTTTATATTACACGTTAACATCCAGCAGAAAACACCTACCACAGAAAAGGCCCTGAAAAACCAAATAGACGAAAGTGACCCAGTCGTCATTAGCTGGCCTTTGTCACTGGACCCTACAGAATTGGTGTGATGAACATGCAAGTGAAGTGATCGTGTTGGCAGAGACAGAGGCTATGAATGGGCCCAATGAACTCCATTTTTTCCACAATGGATACAAACACTCATCCTCTAACAGGGCAAGACTCCCTAAAGAGAAAAAAATGGCTATTTAGGTCCCTATACAGAGTATTTTTCATCTTAGAAAAAATAGTCGTTAGTCCTTACAAGATAGACACTATTCCAGGTAAAGGTTTGCCTTTGCTGCCCAATGAGCCTCAGGAAGCACACTGTCCAGGAATTTTCAGAACATTTTATTTTTTTATTTTTATTTATTTTTTATTTTTTTTATTATGATACTTTAAGTTCTAGGGTACATATGCATAACGTGCAGGTTTGTTACATATGTATACTTGTGCCATG
>NW_012115433.1:336074-336395 GCF_000951035.1 Colobus angolensis palliatus
GGAGTCTACAGAGACAGGCAGGTTTCCTTGAGCTGCTGTGAGCTCCACCCAGTTCGAGCTTCCCCGCGGCTTTGTTTACCTACTTAAGCCTCAGCAATGGCGGGCGCCCCTCCCCCACCCTTGCTGCTGCCTTGTCGTTAGATCGCAGACTGCTGTGCTAGCAATGTGGGAGGCTCCGTGACCATGGGACCCTCCCGGCCAGGTGTGGGTATAGTCTCCTGGTGTGCCGGTGTGCTTAAAGCGCGTTATTGGGGTGGGAGTCACCCGATTTTCCAGGTGTTTTGTGTCTCAGTTCGCCTGGCTAGGAAAAGGGATTCCCTT
>NW_012115433.1:337826-385790 GCF_000951035.1 Colobus angolensis palliatus
CAGAAGCAATTGCTTCAGATCCACAAAAGGAGACAGAGCATTTTTGAATGGGAGCAGGTCAGAATGCATGTTGAACTCAGTAGATTCACCTTGGCTCCGACCAGTATGCACTTGCCTCATTATAATTGTGAATAGATTTGAGACTAAGAGAAATGTGCTTACCAGCATCCTCATTTCAGATGCAGAATATCAGATGCCAAGTTTGTGGGCAAAACTTAGAATCTTTGCATGTGTAAGGATGTCATTGCAGTATCACTTTTGGTGGCCAGGAGTTAGGAGCAATTGGGGATTGCACCCTTGTTAAGATAAGAGAAAGGAAAAATATGTTGCATGTATACTATGGAGCCATATGCAAAAATTCAAAGAGGCAGAGGATTGGCTAAACACAAAATAACATGCATAGACGTTAAAAATAGTGTTTGTTGGAAAAAGTGAAGAAAATAAGGAGCTATTCAAGATAATATATTAATGATGATTAAAGGCATATGCCCACCAAAAGACAATGCACATTTTGAAAGAACATACCCATTCACACCACGTTAGAATGTTAGAATGATACTCTGCTTTTTGGAAAATTTGGAGGAGAATAGGTGTTTAGGCATTAGAGAAAACAAACAAAAAAAACCCCTAAAACTGGTTAGACAGGAAAAATCAGAACAAAAGCATAGATGTTCTTCAATTTATGATTGGATTACATTCCAGTAAACTCATTGTAAGTTGAAAATGTTGGAAATCAAAAATGCATCTAATGTATCCAGTGTAGCAAACATAGCTTAGCCTAGCCAACTTTAAATGTGCTGAGAACACTTACATTAGCCTACACTTGGGCTACTGACACCAACCTATTTTAAGTTGAATGTCTCATGTATGTTTACCCTCATGATCATGCGGCTGACTGGAAGCTGCAGCTTGCTGTCTCTGCCCAGCATCACAGGCCTAGGAAAAGACCAAACTTCAAAATTCAAAAATACAAGTAAAGTTTCTAATAAATGCATATTATTTTTGCACCATCCTAATATCAAAAATTTGTAATTTAAACCATTGTAAACCAGGAAGCATCTGTAATGCCCACCAAGTACTTTGTAGCCATCACCTTTTGATGTATCCAACATTCCCCTCCACCTCAATGAATGTTACTTCTAAAGCATCCTTTATTCCAACACTTGTAACATTTAAATTCATGGTAGATTGAGGTGCCTGGCAGTCCTAGACATCGCCACACATTTTCCAGATGATGAACTCTGAATGTAGGCAACGATTCTCCATCCTGCTTCATCAACTGCGTCCCATCCACTTTATGTCGCTTTCCCTCAGTTGATTGACCTGTCACTTGGCTTTGGTTTTCTGCTTTGGTTTCCTTTTATTCCCTCAGTCTTAACCCAGGAACTTTCCACTTCTTGCTTAGTTGCATAGAATGTATTATTTATACATAAGCCCAAAAGAAAAATTCAATTTTTCATAAAAAAAGAGCTTTCTGAGAGTAATCACCCATCACTAGTGATTTTTTAAATTTTTATTTTGGTTTGGTTTTCAGGGATTTGAGCTGTAATCATTTATGAGAAAAAAATAGCTCATTAAGAGAAGGTAATATTGCTGTTCTGTAAATATTATAAACATCGTCCACAAATCATGAATTTTACTGAAACATAAACAGCGTAGCTCCCACAGAAAACATACCACAGGACCCAAGCACTTGGACAGGGATTCCGTCATCACAGTATTAAGGGCTTTTTTTTTTTTTTTTTTTAACCAGCTATGACCTGGAGTCACTGTAGGTGTGAGATGCTCCCATCTTGCTCAGTTAGAAAAACAGAGTACAGCCTCTATAAGAATGTATCCTTAAGGACAAAACATCGATTCAATACTTAACTATTAGCCAATTGACAATGACCTGAGAGGCCTAATAGCAACTAGACTGCTGTTATTTTTCTTGACTGAACCTAAGAATTCATATTCTGTTCTGAATCAGTGGGTTTCATTTAACACATTTGGTAACAAAGAACACTACAAAGTGTTCCGATCGATATTGAGTGCTTGCTGTGTACGCAGCATGGCTTCATGTGCTTTGTATGTATTAACTGGTGAAACCCTCCAGACACAGTCACGAGACAGGCACGGCGGTGAACCTTGCTTTGTCGTTAAGGAAACACAGAGAGGGCAGCTTCAGGTAAATTATTCAAGTTTACAGAAGAATAAGCAGAACTGGAGGTTGAACTCAGGCCTTCTTGCTCTGGACCTTTGTTCTTTACCCGCGGTAGAAACTCCCTCTCCCAAATTCTTTCAAGTTGTTTTAATTTTACCACAGTTGTTTGTGTTGGAAACGTGTGAACAGTGAACTAAGGAATTCTTTTTCTAAGTGAATAAAAAAGTAATGCTGTCTTCAAGTCTTACAGAATTAGAAAAGAGGTTTTGGGTTTTTTTTTTTTTTTTTTTTTTGAGATGGAGTCTTGCTCTGTTGCCCAGGCTGGAGTGCAGTGATGTGATCTTGGTTCATCGCAAGCTCCCTCTCCCAGGTTCAAGCTATTCTCCTGCCTCAGCCTCCCAAGTAACTGGGACTACAGGCATGTGCCACTACATTCGGCTAATTTTTGTATTTTTTGTAGAGATGGGGTTTCATCATGATGGTCAGGCTGCTCTCTAATTCCTGACCTCAAATGATCGACTTCCCTCAGCCTCCCAAATTGCTGGGATTATAGGTGTGAGCCGTGATGCCCAGTCAGTTTTTATGTTTTTGTTTTTGTTCTTGATAGCAGGACACCTAAGAATTCTAATACTCAGATTCAGACCAAAGCAGACACCTGAAATCACTATGATGTTTTAGTCCATGGTGCTTACTTTCTTTGATATTGACATTATCTACATGTTTAAAAATACACATAAAATTATGGTTACTTGCATGTAAGTAAGGGTCAGATAAATAAGGGATAGAGAATGAAGTGTTCACTAGCTTTGTAATAGGTTTTAACTAAAGCTTAAAACTCCAAGCCTCAGTTTTTAAAAGTTGTTAACTGGGTGTGTGAGTACCTACTTCAGGATATTTTTGTAAGTATTAAACTAATTAAAGCATGTTTAGTGATTAGCAGAGTGCTTGAATGTTAACCAAAATGCAACACTGGCATTATTATTATTTATTAGATTAAATAATAATCCTCCCATGAGAATTGGTTTTGGGGCTTTATATTTGTTTATTTTTTTTCTTTTCCTTTTTGATGATCTTAGAAGTGTTCTGTTTGAGTCTTTTCTGCTTATTTATACCAGCAAGCTCTCCAGGAAATGGACTTTGCTGCATCAACTTGAGCCATGGGATCCTAATTTAACTCAATAACAGCTAGAGTGGATACTATAATTTTTAGTGAAATGGTGCTATGTCCTGAGGAAGGTGGAAGACAAAATATCCAATATCTAAGGGGGACAGTTAGAATAGTAACATACATTTCTGTAATACGACCTGTCTGGTGGAAGAGATGGATAGCAAATTGTTAGCTCCTTTCCTAATGCTGGTTCCTTCTTCAGTCTCGATTCATCATCCAGGAATAGTCTCATCATTTTCAACCAATGGGGTAAGAATGAAAGAGAACATATTTCAAGGTTTCTAACTTTTAAAACACAGATATTGAGATTACCGGGATTAAAATGGCTACATTTGCAAGAATGACTTATTTTATGAATTACACAGGCTGGGAGATGTTTGTCTGGGAAATGAAGCTACTGATCTTTTAAGAGGAGGCTCTTGGCAATCTGCCTTCACACTATTTTGCTCTGAGTTACCGACGCTTTCTGCTTACTCTCTGCTATCTGCTGACTATCTGGGAAAAGCCTGGCTTTTCCTCTAAATTGAAAGCAGAGCTCTGATCTCGAAAGTAGAAAACACTTATAATAAAAAAAAGAAAGAAATAACAACACATAACACCTCACTTCTTCATTTGGACAAGTTAAAGTTATTTTAAAATCCTTTAGTCATTCTCACTGCAAGACACATTTTATGTAGGAAAGAGGAATGTTGCTTCAAAGTAAAAAAAACACATGTCCTAAAATAATATCATTTTATATTTCTAGAATCGTTATTGAGTAGTATCCTCTCTACCATCAGTGCAGTTTTGAATAAATCTATCTGAATATTCCAAAGTCGAGATTGTTCTTAAAAAAAAAAAAAAATCAAGCACTTGAAGAAGAAGCCTCTGAGTGCTTTCATGCCGCGCAGACCGTGGGGCCATGTGTGTACTTGAAAGCACGTGGCTGTGTTTGCTGCAGACAGATTGCAACAGTCTGACTCTGAGGGCGCTTCCATCAAGGCCATCAGTTTTGATGTAGGTTGGTAATTACCCAGCATGCTGTCTTGAATTCAGTCTCAAGCTGTTTGTATTTCTTTGTACTAATTCCACCCAATATTTTCATATCTTAAATTGCATTAACAGTGGAGAGGCTGTTAGAGTGCCAAAGTACATTTTGAATTATTAAATGGATTTATGTCTTCATTATTTCTTAACTAATTATTAAGGATAGAGAGAAGAGAATCTTGAGAATTCCTGTGCCCACAGGGAAAGGTTCATAGTTCATCTTATCCTCAGGTAAATTTTGTAAGCTGTTGATTCTGCATTTTAGATTAGCTTATTCATTCATTCATTCATTCAGTTATTCAATACATGATACATTTGTTAATGTGTTCTGTGAGCCAGACATTGGAGGTTTGGGGGCACAAAAATGCAATAAACCTCATTCCTCTTCTAAATGAACTTTTACTTGGAATGACTTCCTCATCTCAGCTCACAGATTTCTCCTGTTTCTTCACTTGGTCAACTTCTCCAGACCCTTCCATTTGTATGCAAATATTCCCTGCTCTGTGAATCTTTTCCTGATTCCATCTGAAAGACTTCGTAGCTCTTGTTTTCCATCTACTTCAATGTGCAAATGTCCATTATAACAATTAGTTTAGGGCAGTGGTTTTCAGAGAGCAGTCCTTAGACCTGCAGCATCAGCATCTTGTGGGAACTGGTTTGACGTGAATTACTGAGCTGTTTCCTAGGCCTGCTAAATCAGACACTGGGGCTTGGGTCCAGCAATCTGTATTTTCACAAACCCTGTGGTGATTCTGATGCAAAATAGAATCTGAAAAAATACTACTTTTATGTATTACAATTTCAAATTTGTGTGTCTGTCTTTCCACTAAATTGTAAAAAACTTGAATGCGGGGATAATGTCTTTTCACCATGAAAAACTGAAGTACTGAATACAGTAATTTGGGGGAAAATCAATTAAAAACTAATTATGAAGCTTTATGCTTTTAGATTAGTATTCTCTTTCTCCAGAAATCTCAGCTGATACACGTAAGTACCAAGGAGACATATAATTGAGGTAGAAGGAGAATAACCCATCAGCAATCATTAACACCTAATGGAGTGCGAGGCACCATGGTTTATTAGACAGTTGTTGAGTTAATTAGCAATCAAACTCTGGTTCTAGTACTTTAGCCAGAGAAAATTAACCACCCTTTTTGAGTCTTGATTTTCTTATCTGTAAAACACCAATCATAACAAATAAATCACAGGATATCCATGAACATAAGATGGAAAAATGTATGTATAAAATCCCAGTACTGGCCGGGCGCGGTGGCTCAAGCCTGTAATCCCAGCACTTTGGGAGGCCGAGACGGGTGGATCACGAGGTCAGGAGATCGAGACCATCCTGGCTAACATGGTGAAACCCCGTCTCTACTAAAAAATACAAAAAAAATAGCCGGGCGAGGTGGCGGGCGCCTGTAGTCCCAGCTACTCAGGAGGCTGAGGCAGGAGAATGGCGTAAACCCGGGAGGCGGAGCTTGCAGTGAGCTGAGATCCGGCCACTGCACTCCAGCCTGGGCGACAGAGCAAGACTCCGTCTCAAAAAAAAAAAAAAAAAAAATCCCAGTACTATGTATTATTAGTCACAGAGTTCTGCTTCCCCTGAGAATCTTGAATTCTCTGTTGAAGAAGTGGATCTTATTTTCTATTTTCAGCTTCTTTGCTCAAGAGTTCAGGATATAAACCTACCTACTAGTTGCCTTAAATGGGGAAGCTATGCAAGATACATTTCTGAGACAGGACTTTGTGGTTGGCCTTAAGAAGAAGGAATTGGAATAGAGATCAAGAAAAAAAATAGGATAGTACAACAGATCCAACATTTCCCAGAGTTATAGATAATGTGATTCAATGTGTTCAGACGGGTAGCAAATACAAAAGTAGTGCTGGGTTTAAGGCCCTTCCTGTCGCACACCAGTAAAGATGGATACACACAGGTTTAAAAGAAAGAGAAATTTGTGTGTGTGTGTGCGCTTCTCTGTTTCAAGGCCGTTTAGCAGGAGAATAGCATCTTCTTCAATTGCAAAATTAATGTAAAATTTGCCATAGAAAATCAACATTGCAATAGCTCATCATTTTGAGCATAATACTTAGTTACTGTACTAAATTTTACAGCTCTATTATCTCATTTCAGAGCTAGCTGCATAATTTGTGGGACCCCATGCAAAATAAAAATGAGGAGCACTTTGTCAAAAATAGTGAAAGATCGCTATTAACGACACTGAAATAAAAAAGGTTTTCCTAACTTCTAGAGTCTCTGTCTAGATTTTTTTGTGATGTTTTCAAAAATTTGCTATTTAATGTCATTACAAGCTAAAGAAAAACTAAGCTTTTAAATTATTAGTGAATTTTGCTTTTCATATTCATATTGTATGATGTCCATTTAACTCTTCTATAAAATTACTACAATTACTCAACATGTACTTTTTTTAGTTTGTGCATGTATATACCCTTTATTCCTATCATAACAGTAGAAATGCTACACAAAACGAACTCACCTGTTCTATTTCATCTCCTTGGGATTATAAGTGCACAGTCTGCCAATACTCTATCTTTGGTTGCTGGTAGGTAAGCACTGAAAGTAATAAGAACTGTGTGCGGCTCTTCCCTCTCCCCTTATGTTCTCTTTTTCAGTCTAAGTAACACCAGTCGGAAAGATATAATAAGGTTCCTTGGTCAATTGGGGCTTTTTGGAACACTTTGACTTCTCTCTGTGTTTTAAATAAGTTCTGTTTCTAATGGAAAGTGTGGCTTTTTGGATTGTCACTTTCCCCACCTAGTCATGGATGTACCATGCTTACTCTGTACTCACCTTGGGTCTTCCTGGCCTCCCATGCACTATAGGTCTGCCAGAAGTGTGTGCTCATGGGGCATTGCAAATGCTATATGAGAATGAGGTATCACAGAACAGTCTCCATGCATATTGCATATTATGTGTTTGTACCTCTGCTCACCTGTATCCATCATCATGCCATTGCACTTTGCTTACAAAACAAATTCAAAAGTAAAAGTTATAAGAAGTTTAATACGGAAAGAGAGAAGCATTGAACCATATTTACAGTCCTTTGAGAGTGGGGCCCTGAACAATGCTTGGGTCCCATGTCAAGGAAGTCATCCCCGTCGCATTTCATTCTGAAGTAGTGTGGCTGTACCAGCCTATTAGGGAAGCACAGCTGCATTTCCACTTTATAAATTAGGACACAAAGGCACAGTTGGAAACTCATGGATGGGGATTTGATTTCAGACAGCCAGGCTCCAGAGCCCATGTTTTTAACCACTATTTTCTATATTGAGGTGGCACAAGTTTTAGCATTTGCTGTATTATGTACCAGGTATTGTTCCAAGGACTTTATGGATATTAACTCATTACATCCTCACAACAGTTCTGTTAGGTGTTAGACTATTATGGCCAATTTACAAATGAATAACCCAAAGTTGAAATAATATCAATGTATACCCAGCTCATAAGTAGTAGAAGTAGATTCAAACTCAGGCAATTGGCTCTGAAGCCCTTTCTTATTACCAAGCTAATTCTCTACAGGATGGTTTGCTGCACGTGGAACTGTTGCTAGAAAGCAGGTATTCAACACAATTTATTTTTGTCTTTATTCATTAAATTCCTTTTCAGAAAGTAAATACTTTTCATGAGCTTGCTGAATAAAACAAAAGTGAAGACTGAAAGAAAGCACTACATATCTGTGTACAGGATATTGCTGTAGATGGCAGGACCATTGAGTCGTGATTAACTCTTGACTAAATTAACAGACTAGTTGATGGGTCCTGGGTGCTACAGGGAAGAGATAAAGGTAGAAAAATAGCGAAAATTTCTGTTACTTTCATGCCTTGTGCAAAATATTAAGCCCTTTTATTTATTTACTTATTTATGTATTTATTTGAGATGGAGTCTCACATTATCACCCAGGCTAGAGTGCAATGCCATGGTCTCGGCTCACTGCAACCTCTACCTCCCTGGTTCAAGTGATTCTCCTCGCTCATCCTCCCAAGTAGCTGGGATTACAGGCACCCGCCACCACGCTTGGCTAATTTTTTGTATTCTTAGTAGAGACAGGGTTTCACTATGTTGGCCAGGCCGGTCTCGAACTCCTGATCTCGTGATCTGCCTGCCTCAACCTCCCAAAGTGCTGGGATTACAGGCATGAACCACCACGCCCGACCAGCCCTTATTTTTCAGTGGTACATCACAAAGGTTGCAGACTTTGCAGAGCTAGGAAGTTTTCATAAGAGGGAAAGAAAAACGATGCAACTCTATTCCCCCTAGTATAACATGACAAGTTTCATACATAGGGGCCTGTTAAAAACCCTTTTGTACAAAGGAAGTCTCAGAAGAGCTTCTGGTAAATTACAGTTTTCATTTTCAAACACTAATAAACATGATTGTATCTAATTGCAGACTGGAAGAAACCTCCAGTAATTTTCTTTAGCAATATTGTGTCAGATAGTCAAACTGGAAATAATCAATTACATTATTCTAAGCTATATTTATAATAATTGCTACATATCCTGCATACAAATATTGCATCTTTTCCTTCTGATTTTGCTCTTTAAACTACATAGCTGAAGTCGAAATTTTGCTCACTTAACTACTATAGATTTAAAATGACAGCAGTTTCATTTGGGAGATTGAATCTTAATATTCCAGAAATCTCAGTATTTTCTGTAATTAGATGAAGTCTTTATCTTAATACAGTGGTAATTAGGAATGGTCATATTGTCTCTGATTTTCTCTGACAAACTCAATTCTATATTAATCTAGATCCAAAGATATGATTTACTTTACATAACAGATGAACTGAGTTGCAAAATTAAGCTAAAATAAAAAGATGCACAGTCAGTGTTTTGGAAAAATGTATAAATGAATCAATTCACTGGCAAATAGAAATGTCATTATGTAATATTTTTACATAATGGATTTTCATCTTACAAAATGGTAGTTTCATGTGAGATTAGCTCAACTTTTATTCATTAATTTTCAATAAGACAATTAATGTCAATACGTGGCTCCTCTGACTCACATTTTCTTCTGTCTCTTTGTTACCTACTTTGGAATCAAAGAATCAGATTCCATTTTTATAATATCGGCTTCAATTTCTACATTGCAACTATTGATCCCAAATTCAGCTTTATTATGCTACTGTGAACCATTTGAAAGTGCCGTGATCTCAAATTTACAATAATGAAAAATACAGAACACTAATCTGTTTAAAAACAATTCATATCTTTCCAATTTACCAAAATCTATCATTTCTAAGGGCAACATTTTATTGAATCACTCTTTATGTTCCGTGTGTATATATGTATGTATATATTGATAAGAGATATCATCTTCCAAAGCTTTTTGAATTTCTAATTTAAAATAGTGTAAATTTGGCCGGGCGCGGTGGCTCAAGCCTGTAATCCCAGCACTTTGGGAGGCCGAGACGGGCGGATCAAGAGGTCAGGAGATCGAGACCACCCTGGCTAACATGGTGAAACCCCGTCTCTACTAAAAACTACAAAAAAAACTAGCTGGGCGAGGTGGCGGCGCCTGTAGTCCCAGCTACCCGGGAGGCTGAGGCAGGAGAATGGCGTGAACCCAGGAGGCGGAGCTTGCAGTGAGCTGAGATCCGGCCACTGCACTCCAGCCTGGGTGACAGAGCGAGACTCCGTCTCAAAAAAAAAAAAAAAAATATAGTGTAAATTTGTGAAATTTTCTTCATTCTTTCCTAAGCCTTCATAAGAGCAAAAATAATGGGGCTGTGGTGTTAAAGACACCAGCCCGCAGAAAATTTCAACAGGTACCTAGAACACAGAAAGTGGATGGATACCTGTAAAAGCACAACAGGGGGTATAGGCAATGTCTCAGAATAAACAGAAACAGCCTCAGTGGGAGAAGCTGAACTACCAGCAGAACCTGTTAAGGCTCTGATCAGAGTCGACTGGTTTCCAATGGCAGAGGTAAGAATGAAGACTCAAACAGGAGCGGTAGTTGAAATGCTCTTTGTAGAACAGCTGTGTTGGCTGACTTTCTGCATCCTCCCTCTTTCCTCCTCCCTAATCCCCATATGACAAAACCATAAGACTAGGAAAAAAATATGGGTGAATTCCTCTATAATGAGGATATGGGAAAAGGCTTTCAAACTATGACTTAAAATCCAGAATCAGTAAAATAAATATTGATAAGGCTACTTTAAAATACACTTTTGTGTGGCAAAAGCAGCATAAGACGAATGACAAATTGGGATAAAATAATAGCAATAAAGGCTAATAGCCTTAAAGGCTAAAGAACTCTCAAGACTGAAGCAAAAGTAAGACCAAAATAATAAAAAAAAGCATGAGTAAAATACACGAAGAGATCATCAATACATGTAAAAGGGTCTTAAAAACATCAAAAGCTATTCCACTTAACTGATAAGCTTATGCTGAGATACCCATATTCACATGTCACATTAATAAATTTCAAAACAATAACGGTGCCCCCCATTGGTAAGGCTAGGAGAACACCTAGTTTATTATCTATTGCTGATAGAAATGAAAATAATATAACTTCTATGGTGGATAAACTAGAAGTGTTTAACAAAAATATGTATGCATCTACCCTATAACCCAGTAATAGGACTTAAAGGTATTTACTCTGAAGATGTACCTCCAACAATATAAAAGTACATGTGTGTAAGTTTATTCATTGCCACACTATTTGTAACCAAAAAAAATCTTATAAACGTTCTAAATAGCCACACGTAGTAAAGTGGTTGAATAGTGTAAAGTACACACATAAAATGATGGGTTTTGACATATCAAAAGATTGATATGTCAACTTAGCTGGGCTGTGGAATCCAGTTGCTTGGTAAAACACTAGACAATATTTGGTTGTGAGGGTATTATTTTTTAAATTTTAAATGTGATTAACATTTATAATCAATAAACATAAATAAGAGCAGATTACCCTCCATAATGTGGGTGGGCCTTATCTAATCAGTTGAAGTCCTTGAGAACAAAGATTAAGGATTCTGAACAGAATGGGATTCTTCCTCAAATTGCAACATAGAAGTTCTGCATACATTTCTAGGCTGATGTTCTTCACTGCAGATGTGTGACTCAAGACTACAGCAATAATTTTTCTTTTTTTTGGAGTGGGGGAGGTGGTGGAGTTTTGCTCGTTGCCCAAGCTGGAGTGCAATGGCACTATCTCGGCTCACTGCAACCTCTGCCTCCTGGATTCAAGTGATTCTCCTGCCTCAGCCTCACAAATAGCTGGGATTACAGGCACAAGTCACCATGCCTGCCTAATTTTTTGTATTTTTAGTAGAAATGGGGTTTCACCAGGTTAGCCAGGCTGGTCTTGAACTCCTGACCTCAGGTGATCCACCCGCCTTGGCCTCCCAAAGTATTGGGATTACAGGCATGAGCCACTGCGCTTGGCAATAATTCTTACCTGAATTTTTAGCCTGCCCATGCCCACCTGCACTATGGTTTTCAGACTTACCAGCCACCTCCACAATTGCATAGCCAATTTTCTCTTTTTGTTTCTGATTCTCTGTTTCTTTCTCGAGAGAGAGAGAGAGACTCTTTCTCCGTACACACACATATATATGTATATACAAATATATATATATACACACACACATATATGTATATACAAATATATATATACACACACACATATATGTATGTACAAATATATATATATACACACACACATATATATACACACACATACATATTTTGCTTGAGAACTCTGACTAACGCAAGTATTATACAATTCTGAATAAAAGAGAGAAGAATCTCTATGAAATAGTGTGGGTTGATTTCCAGCATATATTCTTAAGTTAGAATGACTTTTGGAAACATGACAATTTTTATATATTCAAAAAGTGAAATTAATGAAAGATAAGGAGAAATCTCACATTTGAATACAAACAGAGAAATATATGACCCTAAGTTTATTTCAATTGATTATAATTACATCAGCAGCAAGAGGAATGACTAGTCCAACTATCTTTTGAATATAGGACTGTGACTATATTTTCTCAATCAAAAGGGAAAATAAATGAAAAACCACTCTTAAACTCAATTTAATATGTGTGTTGCACATGGGTGCACAGGTGGTATTGGAATGACCATTCTAAAACCATTTAATTGGTATAGAGGATTGAGTATCTCATTGTGAGGAGAAAGCGATAAGAATATGAAATGGTGAAAGGCAAGGAAAACCCTCTAATTTGGGGAGACTTGCATCTTTTATTACTATCGGGGGAAACCAGCCCCTGATATTTCACATAGGTTCTTTTCTATTTCCCTAAGTGTTGGGCAGTCTGAGAAATAAAGGGAAAGAGTACAAAAGAGAGAAATTTTAAAGCTGGGTGTCCAGGGGAGACATCATATTTCGGCAGGTTCCATGATGCCCCCTGAACTGTAAAACCAAGTTTTTATTAGCAATTTTCAAAAGGGAGGGAGTGTACAAATAGGGTGTGGGTCACAGAGATCACATGCTTCAAGAACAACAAAAGATCACAAGGCAGGAGGTCAGGGCGAGATCACAAAGTCAAGGCAAAACTAGAATCACTAATGAACTTCCATGTCCAGCTGTGCATGCATTGTCATTGATAAACAAGGTTCAAGAGCAGAGAACTGATCTGACTAGAATTTACCAGGCTGAAATTTCCTAATCCTAGCAAGTCTGGGGGCACTGCAAGAGACTAGGACGTGTTTCATCCCTATCTACATCAGCATAAGGCAGACACCCCCAGAGAGGCCATTTCAGAGGCCTCCTCTGGGAATGCATCCTTTTCCCAGGGCTGTTAATTATTAATATTCCTTACTGAGGAAAGAATTCAGCGATACTTCTGTTACCCATTTTCAGTAAAAAGAGAAATAATGGCTCTGTCCTGCCCGGCCCACAGGCAGCCAGCCTTTAAGGTTATCTCCCTTGTTCCCTGAACATCACTGTTATCGTGTTCTTTTTTCAAGGTGCCCACATTTCATATTGTTTAAACACACATGCTATACAAACAATTTGTGCAGTTAGCGCAATCATCACAGTGTCCTGAAGTGACATACATCCTCAGCTTACGAAGATGACAGGATTAAGAGATTAAAGTAAAGACA
This sequence comes from Colobus angolensis palliatus, assembly GCF_000951035.1. Classification (NCBI taxonomy): domain Eukaryota; kingdom Metazoa; phylum Chordata; class Mammalia; order Primates; family Cercopithecidae; genus Colobus; species Colobus angolensis. Next base: position 351,266 of record NW_012115433.1, read on the forward strand.
GGCATAGGAAATTATAAGAGTATTGACTGGGGAAGGAATAAATGTCCATGAAATCTTCACAATTTATTTTCTTCTGCCATGGCTTCAGCTGGCCCCTCCGTTCAGGGTCCCTGACTTCCCACAACATATTACAATTGTTAGTTTTCCCCAACTGTATGTGCTAAAAGGCCTGAGAAACAATGAAACACCAATAGCAATAGGTGGATCTAACTTGTTTTCTGCTATGCTTTTTGCTATTTCTATTATTACACCATCTGTGAGAAACAGGTCCTCACCAGACATGGAATCTGCATGGTGCCTTGATCTTGGACTCTCCATTTTTCAGAACTTTGAGGAGTAAATTTTAATTGTTTATATACATTTCCCAATCTGAGATATTTGTTATAATAGCACAAACTAAGACAGAAACTTGTGCTGAGAAGTGCGGTGCTGCTGCAACAAATACTTAAACTATGGAAGCAGCTTTGGAACTGGGTGATGAGGGCTGGGAGAGTTTGGGCAACAGGAAAGAAAAAGCCTGTGTTTCCATGAATGTATTGTGCTTTAGTCCATTTTTTTGCTGCTATTACAGAATACCTGTAATACCTGAGACTGGTTAGTTTATTATAAACAGATCTTTATTGGCTCATGGTTCTAGAGGTTGTGAAGTCCAAATTCAAGGACTAGCATCTAGGCTTCTAGGTAGGGCCTTGTGGCACCATCCCATAGTGGAAGGAAGAAGGATGAGAGAGCAAGAGAGGTTTGAACTCAACCTTCTATAAAGGCACCAATCCCACCCATGAGGATGGAAACCTCATGGCCTACTCACCTTTTAAACATCTTACCTCTGAATAGCATTAAAATGACAAGTAAATTTCAACATGAGTGTTGGAGGGGACAAACATTCAAACCATAACAGACTGTAAGGAGTGATTCAGGTGAGGCTCAGAAGAAGAGAGCTGTGGAGAAAACTGCAATCATCTTTGAGATTATCTAAGTGATGTTGAACAGAATGTTAGTAGAAATATGGATAGAAAAGGCCATTCTGATGAAGTGTTCAATTGAAATGAGGAACATGACATTGGACAATGGAAGAAACGCCATCTTCCTTATAAAGTGGTAAAAAAAAAAATCTGACTAAGTTGTATTTATGCCCTCGTGCTTTATGGAAGGCAGAATTTAGCAGTGATAAACTAAATATTTGGTGGAAGAAATGTCTAAGCAAGGTGTTAAGGGTATGGTATGGCCTCTCTTCACCATTTACATAAAAATGTGAGAAGAGAGAAATGAATTAAAGGTCGAATTTATCATCAAAAGGGAAGAATAATATAGATTTAGACAATTCTCAACCTTGCCAGGTTGTAACAAATGGCAGAGTGTGTTCAGGAAAGAATACTACAGATGTGGCCAAGCAACCCTTAGATAAGGAGATTAGTATAGCTAGATAAAAGCCAGGTGCTGTGTATCAAGACAATGAAGGCACAACCCAAAGGCATGTCAGAGATTATTGGGCTGCCACTTTCATTATAGAGCCAGAGTGCCCAGGCCTGGGGACAGAAGTGTGACCAAAGAGGTGCCTTAGGTAGCTCCTGGATGTCAATGCCAGGCCACTTCAAGTCTTTTCTCTGTGCATTCTGGTGTATCGCTCCTTGGTCACCCCAGGTGTGGCCTAAGTAGGCGATGGTGGCTACTCTTTCACACAGGCAGTAAACTTTGACGGTGAACACACCGTGCCAACTCTGTAGTTGCACCGAGTACAAGAGCTGTCGGGACATGGCCACCTTCACCCATATTTCAGTGGATGCCCCAGAGATCCTCAGGGCCTAGGTTGATAACTGCCAAAGGAGTGGGTTCAATGTCTAGTGGAGCTGGGGGGACAGGGCTACTACCCCTGGGACTTCAGACTGTCAGAGCCACCAGTGTACAACTCCAGCTTTGGAGAGCTGCAGGCATGCAACTCCAACATATAAGAGCTGCTGATTGGGCTTCACCCAACAAAGCCATGAGGATGGGGCTTGCTTGGAGCTTGAGGACTCAACCTCCACTGCAGTATGTCCAAAAGGCAGGACATAGAGTCGAAGATGATTATTCTGGAGCCTTAAGATTTTATGTTGATTGCCTTGTGGGGTCTGGGGCTTACTTAGAGCCTTTTACCCCTTTCTTCCTTCCTGCCACCGTCTTTTGAAATTGGAATATCTATCCTATGCCTGTCCCACCATTGCATTTTGCATACAATTTCTTAAATTTCCTAGGTTTATAGCTGGAAAGCAGTTTGTCTCAGGATGAATCAAACCTTAAGTCTCATCTATATCTGATTTAGATAATATTTAAATGCAACTCTGGACTTGAGCTGTTCCAGTTGGTAATGGAATAAGTTAAGACTGCTGGGGCTATTGGGATGAAGCAAATGTATTTGTATGTGAGAAGGACAACCATGTTGGGGGACCAGGGATAACATGTTACGGATTTAATGTTTGCATCTCTTCAAAATTAATGTTGAAACTTAATCTCCAATGCAATAAGAGTATTAAGGGGTGAGGCCTTTAGAAGGTGAGAAGGTCATGAGAGCAGAGTCTTTAAGAATAGAATAAGTGCCGGGCCAGGCGTGGTGACTCACGCCTGTAATCCCAGCACTTTGGGAGGCAGAGGCGAGTGGATCACAAGGTCAAGAGTCTGGCCAACATGGCGAAACCCTGTCGCTACTAAAAATACAAAAATTAGCTGGGTGTGGTGGCACACGCCTGTAGTCCCAGCTACACGGGAGGCTGAGGCCAGAGAATCACTTGAACACGGGAGGCAGAAGTTGCAGTGAGCCAAGATTGTGACACTGCAGTACAACCTGGCGACAGAGAGAGACTCCATCTCAAAAATAATAATAATGATAGGATAAGTGCTCTTATAAAAGGGCTTGAAGGATTCAGTCATTTTTTGCCCATTTGTCTCTTCCACCATGTGAGGACACAGAAAGTGCCATCTATGAGAAACAGATCCTCACCAGACACTGAATCTGCTAGCAGTCTGTTCTTGGACTCCTCAGCCTCCAGAACTGTAAGGAAAATATTTCGCTTATTTATAAATTACCCAGTCTAAAGTATTAGCAAAAAACACAATTACTTTTGAACCAACCTAATATTTTGTTATAGCAGCCCAAAAATGGATTGAGAAAGTTTCTAAATACCATTCTGTGCCAAGGAAGACCAGGGTTCATTGGTGATATTCTTGACACCAGGGACAGGGATAATATAAGATGTGACCATAAGAAAGTGTACATAAAAATTAAAATTGAAAAATTAAATGCATTTTAAAAGACATAGAAATCAGCATGAAAAATCTTCCAACTGGTCAAATTTATGGGGGATAATAAACGTGAAAAAAATCAGAATTGTAATATATGATAACTCATTTAATAAAGTAAAATCCCACAACTCCAAACTGATAAAAACAACAAAAAAAGCAAACAACGAAACACATCAATAAATATACAGAAGACATGATATATTTAGACACTCATCATTTGGCAACCATTATGGAAATAATTATTTTAGGCAAGGATCAGCAATGGATACTGAAGTCACTGAATGTAATTTGATAAGAAAAAAATTCATATAATTTCACAGTATCTTCTCACATGTCATTTATTATTTGTAAGTAGAGGGCAGTTTTTTGGACATCGTCGAATCAAAGGGTTGAAAGCAACATCAATAATAGGACAAAATTGTGTCATATCCTTTCTGTCATGATGTACTAAGGGTAAGTTGTCACCTGTATGTATCCTACAACATATGCATGACCTGAATGTAATCATGAGGCTACATCAGGCAAACTAAATTTGAGAAAATTCTAAAGAACCCTTGGCCTACCTTCTTCAAAACTGTCAATAAGGGGAAAGAAAAGTTAAGAGACGTGTGTGGATTAAAGGAGAATTGAATCTTGAAAAAGATAGGGGAGGCATGTGTTTGGGGACATTCCTGCGACAATTTTCAACATTTAAATATAGACTATGTCTTAGAAAATACTATTATATTAATGGTATGTTTCCTGCATGTGATTATTTAAGGAGAATATTCTTTTTTTTTTTTTTTTTTTTAAGAAAATACATACTGAAATACTGAATTATTTAGAGGTAAAGGGGCACGATGTCAGCAACTTACTCCTAAATGGTTCAAAAAACAGGTTCTTCGGCCAGGTGCGGTGGCTCATGCCTGTAATCCCAGCACTTTGGAAGGCCGAAGCACAGGCGGATCACGAGGCCAGGAGATCGAGACCATTCTGGCTAACACGGTGAAACCCCGTCTCTACTAAAAATACAAAAAAATTTAGCCGGGCATGGTGGCTGTATTCCCAGCTACTTGGGAGGCTGAGGCAGGAGAATGGCATGAACCCGGGAGGTGGAGCTTGCAGTGAGCCAAGATGGCGCCACTGCACTCCAGCCTGGGAGACAGAGCGAAACTCCGTCTTAAAAAAAAAAAAAAATCCTTCATATATACAGACATATATGCATATAAACATATACACACACACGGTAGTAAGAGTGAGAAAGCAAATGTGTAAAAATGTTATTAATTGGTGAATTGGATTGAAGGGTAACCTGGAGATATTTTTTGCTATTCTTGCAACACTTCTGTAAGTTTGAAATTATTTCAATTTAAAAATAAAAAGGGAAAAATATCACAGGCATATGTACTTTCCTTAATTGTCTGAAAATAGCAGACACTGTTATGTTTATTACATTAAACATAACAAATATGGAAAGAAGGGAGTAGGAGACGTATACTTAATTATCTTCTGTGATGGAGTCATTTCCAGTTCATGACCTTACATGGAGAGATGCAAGCAGGAACTAGAGGAGCAGGTAGCTACACACAGAAGACTCCAGTCAGTGGGACTCTGAGTGAGGAAGGTTAGAACAGAAGCCAACACTTTCCATTTTGAATTCTTCTGTACTGTGTTTAATTTAGTAGTGTCAAAATATGTGTATGTGTTACTCAAATAGAAAACAAAATGGCCAAAACATTCCCACTGTTATACAATAATATGTGAGTAGTACAGGGATCTCCCTGCCATGCTGTCAGCCTACAGAAAAGGGCAATACATTTTAACAAAAGGACGACTTGTCAGTTTCATCAGAAAAGTAGTCCAAGGTGGGAAAAACTTAGTCAAATAGGGAATTCGATGTCATTGGGTTTTATTTTTTATTTGGTAATTTTGCTGGTCAATTAGTCAGAGATAATGCTGGGAAGAACTGTGCAGTCAATAAGAGTCCTTATTGATTTTTAAAATTTGCCATTGTTCTTTTCCTTCTCCTTTAAAGAGTCTCACCTCTCCCCCTCCTTCTGGAATCCAAATGTTCAAAGGCATCCCCTCTGTCTTTTTTTTTCCTCTGGTTTTATTTTTCAGATCACTCGTCTCTGCTTTATCTTATTATTCATGACAGCTACTCTCACTAAAACATCTTCCTCCCAGCTAATTCCTACTTCTGTCCCTACAACTTTAAATCCTTTGATGTATGTAACAGATACTTTATTTTTTTTCAACAGCTTTAGTGGTGGTACAATTGGTTTTTGGTTATATAGATGAATTGTATAGTAGTAAAGTCAGGGATTTCAGTGCACCTGTCACCCGAGTAGTGTACGTTGTATTCAATAGGTAGATTTTTTTCATTCCTCATTCCCTTCCACTGTCCCCCTTTCTGAGTCTCCAATGTCCATACACTACTCTGTATGCCTTTGCATTACCATAGCTTAGCTCCCACTTATAAGTGAGAACATGCAGTGTGTGGTTTTTGATTCCTGAGTTACTTCATTTAGAATAATTGGCCTCCAGTTCCATCCACGTTGCTGCAAAAGACATTATTTTATTCTTTTTTATGGCTGAGTAGTATTCCATGAGGGGTTTGTGTATGTGTGTATGTATATGTGTATGCTGCATTTCTTTATCCATTCATCAGTTATTGGTTGGTAGGCACGTAAGTTGACTCCATATCTTTGCACCTGTGAATTGTCCTGTGATAAACATATGGGTGCAGCTGTCTTTTTGATATAATGATTTTTTTCCTTTGTGTGGATACCTAGTAGTGGGGTTGCTGGATGAAAAAGTAGATCTATTTTACTTATTTGAGAAATCGCCATACAGGTTTTCATAGAGGTTGTACTGATTTACATTCCCATTAGCAGTGTATGAGCGTTCCCTGTTCACACATCCATGCCAATATGTATAGTTTTTTGACTTTTAAAAATTGGCCATTTTGGTTGGGGTAAGATAGCATCTCATTACGGTTTTAATTTGCATTCTGCGATGATTAGTGATGTTGAGAATTTTTTCATATGTTTGTTGGCCATTTGTGTATCTTCTTTTGAGAAATGTCTATTTATGTCATTTGCTGATTCTTGAAGGAGATTATTTGTTTGTTTTTCCTTGCTAATTTGAGTTCCTTTTAAATTCTGGATATTAGTCCTTTGTCAGATGCCTAGCTTGCAAACATTGCAACCCATTCTGTAGGTTATCTGTTACTGTGATAATTACTTATTTTGTTGTCCAGAAGCTTTTTAGTTTAATTAGGTTCCACTTATTTCATTTTGTTTTGGTTGCAGTTGCTCTTAGGGTCTTATTAATAAATTATTTGTCTAGGCAAATGTGCAGAAGAGGTTTTCCTAGGTTTCCTTCTAGAATTTTTATGGTTTCAGGTCTTGGACTTAAGTATTTAATTCATCTTGAGTTAATGTTTGTGTAAATGAGAGATAGGGATCCAGTTTCCTTCTTCTACATGTGGCTATCCAATTTTGCCAGCACTATTTATTGAGTAGGGTGCCCTTTCCTCAGTTTAGATTATTGCATGCTTTGTTGAAGATCAGTTGGTTGTAAGTATTTGGCTTTGTTTCTGGGTTCTCTATTCTGTTATATTGGCGTATGTGTCTATTTTTATACCAGTACCATGATGGTTTGGTTACTATAGCCTTGTAGCACAATTTGAAATCAGGTAATGTGATGTCTGTGGATTTTTTCCTTTTGCTTAGGATTGTGCTGGGCATTCAGGCTCTTTTCTGGTTCTATATGAATTTTATGTTTGCTTTCGCTAATCTTATAAAAATTATGGGATGTTGATAGGAATTTCATTGAATCTGTAGATTGCTTTGAGCAGTATGGTCATTTTCCTGATATTGATTCTTCCAATCCATGAGCATAGGATGTATTTCCATTTGTTTGCATCATCTATGATTTATTTCAGCAGTGTTTTGAAGTTCTTTATAGACCTTTCACCTCCTTGGTTAAGTATATTACTAGGTATTTGATTTTTTTTTGTAGCTCTTCTAATAAAAAGGACTGAGTTCTTTGATTCTCAGCTTTTTTGTTGTTGGTGTATAGTAGTGCTACAGAATTGTGTACATTGAGTTTGTAATCTGAGACTTTACTGAATTCATTTTTGGAAGAGTCTTTAGAGTTTTCTAGGTAGAAGATAATATTACTGGTGGAGAAAATTTGATTTCCTATTTTCCCATTTGGATGCCCTTTCTTTCTTTCTCTTGCCTGATTGTTCTGGCTAGGACTTTCTGTACTATGTTGAATAGAAGTGGTGAAAATAGGCATCCTTGTTTTAATAACAATATATTCTACTTTTGAAAAATACTATAAGAGTAGATTTTAGGTGTTCTCACCAGAATAAATGATATCTACTTGGTAACTCATATATTAATTAGCTCAATTTAGTCATTTTATAACATCTATATATCTCAAAACATTAAATTGTAAATTATAAGTACATATAATTTTACTTGTCATTTTAAAATGAAGTAAAGTGTTAAAAAAGACTACCCTAGAAGAGAAAATTCAGTATAAAAGAGAGGTCCAAGATACAAACTGTACTTATATATGCATAATAGCTAATTGCAATAGCTTCTCCTTTAATTTCTTACGTGTGAATAGTTTGTTCACTAGACAAGAGTTAGCTATTATTTAAATATGTCAAGTACTGGGTTCTCTCATTTTATTGGAAGTCTATTTGGCTCAGTTATTATGAGTATATATATATATATAACTTCTCAACTATGTTTTACTTTCTTCTTTCAACTTCAAAATTTTAAGAGATCTGATTAGTACAGAAGTTATCTTCAGATCATTAGAGAATACTTACTGGCAATGATAAACAAAACCATTTTGACATAACAATACTGAATCAATTGTTTTCTAGTACCTTCCAGTTGGCCTCCCCATTGCTCCTTTCTTGGCTGTTCTAGGTGGGTTTGTAAAACAACCTTCTTCCAAATTCTACTATTGACTGAATGTAATTTGCTGAGAAGCAAAATAATAATAATAATGATAACTAAACAAAAAACCCTTCATATTTAGACTTTGCTTTTGACAGATTACACAGCATCTTTCTGTTGTCCATTGAACACATATTGTATATGTTTTCTTGTCATAATCACTAATGTGTGTTGGAACAAGAAGGTACAATAGGAAAAAAGGGTAGGAGTATTTTATATTTTTAAAATTCAATAGTATGGATATATAAATAGAAATTCAATTAGTGTGATATACTAATAGAGAAGTACACAAATGATCATTGTATAGGTCAATGATTTTTCAAAACCAAACATATCCTTGTAACCAACACCTATACCAAAAAACAGAGGCTCCTACTTTTTATCTCCCAGTTGTTACATCCTCCCTAAAACAAAAAGTTTCATTGACTTGTAACATCATAAAATAGTTTTTCCTGTGTTTGAACCTTACAGAAATAGAATCACAGGGTATATATTCATGCTTGTCTGCTTTCTTTCACTCAACCATGTGTTTGTGAGACCATATTTATATTGTGAAAAAAATACAACGTTTTATGGAACCAGGTTATTTTATACATTCATCTTCAACAATTGCCCCTTGTATAAATGTACCACAGTATACCACAATATTATGTTAGTGCATCTATAAACATTCTTCTTTATGTCTTATGGCTAATAGATGTACACAACATGTGTGGAAATGTGTGCAGAAGTAAACTCTGTGTTCAATCGGGTGTATTAGGTAGGTTCAGCTTGAGTAGTGAATACCAAAGTCTGGTGCAAAATCATTGACCAATTTCCATATCCCCATAGTATAATAGTGTATAATAGTTCTAATTCCACTTCCTTGCCAAAATTTAGCATTGGTTGTCTTTGTCATTTAAGTTATTCTGGTGGGAACACAGTAGCAATTAACCTGATTTTAATTTGTACTTTTCTGGTTAGTAATGAAATTGAGCACATTTTCGTGTATTGACCATTTGGATATCTGTTTCTGTGAAGTGCAATCTCTTAATTTGTTGTCTGATTTTTTGGTTTTAATTTGGAGTTTTTAATATATAGTGAATATGCATTCTTTGTTGTCTGTAAATACAGTAAATCTCTTATTCCATTTTGGGGCTTGCTTTTAAAATTCTCTTAGTGGTGTCTTTGATAGAGAGAGTCTGTTAGTTTTAGTACATTATACCTTATATCTCTTTAAATTAATGATTAGTCCTTTTTGTATCTAGTTTAATAAATCATTCTGTAAGCACAGGCACTTTTTTATACTCTTTTCTAATATCTTTATACTTTTTCATTTTCATATTTTTAAAATTCCACTGATCTCTGTTTAGTGTGAGGTAGGTAGCAATATGATATTCAGTTGCCCTAGCACCATTTATTAAAAAGACCATCTTTTCCTAGCCACATGAAAAGGTCGCCTTTGTCATTGAAAAACTATTGAAACATACGTAGGTTTTTCTTTTCCTAACTGTCTCCTCTTTTTCATTATTCGATTTGTCAGCACCTTCAATAGTATCACATGGTCTTAATTCCAGTGGTTTTATTATAATTTTGGACATGTGGTATTGTATGTTCTCCTCGTTTTATTCATGTTTGGCTTTTCTAATATTAGTCTTTAGAACTTACATTAAAATTTAAATTATCAACATTTACAGTCAGAAAAGAATTGCTACAATTTTGAGTGTCACTGAATTGAATCTGCATATCAATTAAGGAGAATTGACATCTTGAAAATGTTGAGTTATCATGTTCATAAACATAAAATGTCTTTCCTTTGATTTATATCTTCTTTAATTTCTCTCAAATAAAAACTGGAATCTTTTATTTACATTTTTTGAGTGTGCATCACTTATCAGAAATGGTGTGGGGTGGTAGAGACTCAAAAAGACACAATGAAAACATGGTCACTGTATAGTGTATCTACTAATGTGGACATTTTAGAGGAAACTTTCAGCTTTTTGTCTTCTCTGGTAAGATAAGGGGGAAAATACTCCACAGACTTTTACGCAGGTGATTCTGGGTACAGGACAGTGTGGGAAGCACTAGAAATCAGTCTCCTCACCCAAACAACAGCTTCACTGACGGATCAGTCTTCTCACCCAAACAATAATTTCACTGACAAACTCTCTCCTGCGTAACTATTTTGGAATTCTGGAGGTCATTGAAAACTTGCAAATCCCCTGGGATGGCTTGACTGGTAAATTGTAGCATAAGTCAATTTCAGTTTAGAGATTTTTTGAAGAAATAATGGTTTTGTGGGATGAATAGAGACCTAGAGACAGAGGGTGGTGATGGCTGCACAGCCATATCAGTATATGTAGTATCACTAAATGATACACTTAAAAATGGTTAAGATGGTAAGTTTTATAATATATTTTACCACAATTTTAAAAATTGAAAAAAAAAAGACCCAGAATAAATAGCTGACTCAGTTATCATTTCTTTTTATATTTGAGGACATGATTTTAATACTTATAATTCCACTTGTAACCATGGAGAAAAATGTCAGATAATATGCAATATTACCAATATCATCTAATTTGAAACATCAGAGAACATTCATTATTGATCTAAAAGTTAATGCTTTCAAAACAAATAGGAAGAAAGAATTATGAAAATCTCAAGGCATTGATTATGATATCATATATAATTGATTCTAAAATCATGCTGGTTCATATTTTATCATTTCTCAAAATGAGATTTACAGTAAGTGGCATCTTAAAATCGGTGTTTTTTTCAGTGGCATAATTTACATTGTCTAAAATGGGTGAAACTAGATATTTGTTTTTGGTGGTGTCTATAGATAATTACAACCACTTGATATTTTAAATAACAAATGACTTTAGAGCAATGGAAGAAGTACTATGCATGCTAGAAGTTGTTTTGCACCTTTCCAATTGATCTTCACATAAAAGCAAGAAAGTGCCAGCACTGGAATCTTCAGAATGTGTGTCAATGGCTTGGAAGAAAATATCAGAGATAATAGTGGAACATTCTTTTAAGAAATGCTACATCACCAATGTTCTTAAGGTCAAAAACAAACTTTAATAACTCTGTGTCAAAAACAGATTCTGAATACATTTATTTAGAATGAAAAGTATTTTAGAAAACCTTTAATAAATTTATATACATACATTTTTATGTTACATAAATTCTGGTATGTTAGATAATAAAATGCTTAAGTAAGTCTAAAATTATGTTTCATTAAAATAAATTATGAAAGCATTTTGTAATAGTTTAACAGGTAGTGATGTTTTCTTAATGGTACAAAGTACAGTGATGTATCTTAAAAGTGATGCATTTGTGGCTTCAGTGAAGTATGGCATAAAAAAAAAGTCCCTAAAATGCAATATAAAGAGGAGATATGGATAAAATGAGGGATAGTATAAAATATTTATATAAATGTACATATATACGTGTGTAAGTAACTAATAATTCATAATTTTTAGAAAAATAGTCATCATTTATTATTAAGTATATTTTATGAGTCATTGAAAAGATAAGAACAAGAGAAAAATGTTTGAATGGTCTTATTTCAAAAGTCAGCATTTGAATATACTGTATTTTAAAATATCCTTTTATCTTCTTTAAATCATTTTGGTGCATATTAGGAGACATTTATATCTGGAGAAAAATATAAAACTTGTAAATATGTCATTTTATAAAGACGCACTAAATATTTTAATCTGTTTCATATCTGTTGGCAATAGATACAAGTAATATTAACAAAAGAAGATGTTAATAAAGCTTTCTGTCATTAGGTTAAGCTGTACTGAGCTCTGAAAGAAAATATCGCCATGTTTTTCATGCTGATTTTATGACCCTTGTGGTGCAATAAGATGGTTGTTTCTAAGCAGCAGTGTTAAACGGAGTAAGAGTAATTATTATTGACACATAATGTAATTACCAATAATGTATTGGGTTCAAATGAAGAGGAGCATTTTAATCTTCACATGAAGCGATTGATGTGTTTAGCTCCCATTTGTGTTAATGGCAAGCATTCCCATGAATCTCAGTGTCAACAGAAGAGAAATGTACTCTAAAGGATGCTCATCAGAAATTCAAGCTGTTTTATTTAGCAGAAAGAACAGAGCTTCCTGAGAAAGATCTATTTTTTTAAATGAAAAGCAATTTCTACTCCATAGAGCATAACCAAAGACTCCCTGCCCTTCTGAATATCTCCCGTGTACTGTTTTCGACTAAAGAGGATCTGATTCCTTTCAGGCTTTCTGTGATTTGAAGTAAAATTTCTTTTTGAAGAAATAAATCATTTGTGCTGAATTGTTTTCAAATAATGTGCTTGGTGAAGACTCCAAAATCTTCTACTAAATACATATCAAACGGAGATACGGATACAGCATTGTCTTTACATCCAAGAAAACCATTTCCTCTTTTCCTCCATTTATTTTCTGATGGAAATAAAAGACTATTTACTTTCCCCACATTCAGATGAGGATGTAAGATCACAGGCATTAGGATGAAAATTGTGAGTTTCCAGATGTCCTCCTTGATGTAATTTTCATAAAATCAAATTTTCACTGAAGGTATTTTCTATCGTAAAAGCAATAAAAATCAATAATTTAGAAAAAGCCATATCCAAGTTGACTTAGCCTCGAATTTAAGCAAATATTAAAATAAACAGCTTGATTCATTTTAATTATTTACTACTATTTGAATAATCTTCAAATATAAAAACGACACTAAAACAGCATCCTATCTTGAGATTCTTTAGGGAACCATTTTTGAATAGATTAAAATTATTTGTAATAAACATGTAGTTTGCTTTAAGTAAAACAAAGCTTTTAAAGTATCCCCAAATATTGGTAAATTAAATTATGGCATATTTAAGCAACAAAATACTAAAAAATAATGTTGTAAAAGAATATTTAATATCTTGGGAAAGGATTTATATCCTTCATTGAAGGAGAGTACAAGTTAATGTACAAAATACAGCCTTAAATACGTAATGTCAGTACACATATTTATATAATTATTTCTGTCATTAGGAATATAGAGAGACTTATAAAGGGGGACAACTTAAAGTACAACAAAGCTCTTAAAAGTTCCTATTGTGGCATGGTAGGATTACAGGTCATTTCTATTTTGTTTTCATGCTTTTTTGTAGTATATAAACATCTTACAATTAGTAGCTACTACTACTACTGTAGTCATAAAGAATGCCTTAAAATAATCTAGTGCAAGTGAATTACAGGTTGAAATATTACTTACAAATAAAATATGTGTGTATATATAATATATAATATAATATATACACAATATATAATATATATAAATATATATTTTATATATATATATATATTTATTTATTTATTTTGAGATGTATTCTTGCTCTGTTGCCCAGGACAGAGTACAGTGGCGTCATCTCAGCTTACTGTACCCTCTATCTCCCAGGTTCAAATGATTCTCCTGTGTCAGCCTTCTCAGTAGCTGGGATTACAGGCATGCGCCACCATGCCCAGTTAATTTTTATATTTTTAGTAGAGATGGGGTTTAACCGTGTTGGTGAGGCTGATCTCGAACTCCTGACCTCGTGATCTGCCCGCCTCAGCCTCCCAAAATTCTGGGATTAGAGGCGCGAGCCACCATGCCCAGCCACAAATATAATATATTTTACTGGTATAATTTTATCAAACATAGAAGAAACTTAATTTTTATATTTGGTAATTCTCATCCAAATGATCATGTTTCAATTAATCAACCTTCAAATAAAGTTGCAATATTACTGCTTTGCTTTTGAATTTAAAAGTTTCCAGTTAATATTGGGTAGCATAATTGCATTATATAATATTAGATATAAGAGTCTCCAAATGTTTTGAGAAATATAAATACAACCTTTGAAAACTCTTTGAAGTAAGCCATGTTGCTCACCTATTTATTAAGCAATCCAAATGGAAGGACAGAGATTAATTGATTTCTTCCTAAGATTAGATGGTGAGTTTAGCTTGCAAGGATATTTTGTTTTTCTTCCCTTTGGGAGATGTTTTAAGCTGATTAGTGAAACTACAATATCAACATAATAACTTCTGTCAGAAAGCTTGATGAAATCTTTTTTAAAGACTTAAGGTACATGTCTTTATTATCTTTGCAAGTCTGAGAATACGACTAGGCAGAAAAATAGAATTGTTAGGAGATGTTTTTGACTTTGGGTTGGCTAGAAAATTTGCTTATTTAAACTATGAAATGTTATACTTTTCCAATAATTTCTTAAATATATATTTGAAAACGTGCATAAATGAAAATAGAAAATTATGTTTGCAGTGGCTACTAGCCAGTAGCAAATCTCTTCGCCTAAGAAAAAAGAAACATTGAGGATGGAGAGTATAGATTCATATCTCTAATGAATTAAATGACATTAACAAGAAAGGTGGGGCAATAAATAGTTCAAGTAATTCTAATAATGCCAAGTGAACACAAATATGGAACTGAAATTTGAAGTTTTTCCAGAGCACTATTCTGATTCTAGATCACGTGAGGGTGTGGTAAGAAGGAAAATTTTACACAGAGCCAGATTTATTCATCAAAATGAGAGAAGGGCAGAGTTGTGGAGAAAACAGTTGTGCAAAACTGTAGGACAAATATCTAAAAGAACTTCAGATGAATTTTAGATATAATATTGTGGAAAAAAATGCTGGACCAGAAATTGGAAGATGGACTAATGATATATATCTGCAATGCTGTCTTTGGAACTAATTTTTTCTTGCCTATGAAATAGTGGTTAGAAGAACTATTTTCCATTTAAAATGATATAATTGCATAAAATAATCATTGTCTTTTGTTTTCCTACATGTAACTCAGGAGTAAATTTGCCCTATGTTGAAAATTGCATACTGGCTACATTTTAGATTGTCTTTCCTTAAAGATTCATTGTAGCATGTAGCATGAGACAAAATTGATCTTCAGTTCAATTTACTACCATAGGATAAAACTATTTCTCACTTAGTGCTATGTGGGTTTGGAAAAGACCTTGTAGTGACCCAACATATTTTCTACAAGATTGATGTGTTGTCATATTGCTTAATGAAAAAAGTATTCTTTTGTGCCGTAATTTCAAAGGCCAGGAAATTCATGGACAATTAAAATAGGAAGATGTCATAATTATAATATGCATAGCAATGGGGAATAAGATCCTATTTTATCAAAACCACCACGAGATCTGTTCCTTTCAAGTTATGTTTATTGGTTGACTTTTATAAACCACACAATATATTGGCTTGGAAGACAAGAGAGTTAGTTCACTATCAAATAGAGAGGAACACACAAGGTACATCGACTATGTGCATTTATCTCTTCTCTCTACCAGAACATCAATGAAATGGACAAAGAAAATGGGATTGAAGGCAATAGTGGATAGCACATCTGAACATGTTTGACAGATAGGAGTCAGAGGAGAGTTAATTGTGGAACAGAAGACAGCACTGCAGAGGGGTACATTAGTGAGAATCAGCAAAGTTTCATGTTGAGGACTCCAGGCACAGTTGAAGACAGGGCTGAACTCCAAGAATGAAAATAGGAAGATTAAGAGAAACATCACTGAATTCTGATACTGAATTCTGATACTTCCAGCTGGCCAAGTCCCCTGCAGAGATTAAAATTTTATTCTTTGAGTCTCTGGTATAAAGCCTGCTTTAAGAGGATGACAAGTCTGCAAGGTGGCTCCTTCTACAGAATTTCCAATCATGTGTTTAGGGGTCTTGTTCTTATATATGTAAAAACAGCAAAACTATCATCAGACTTTTGGAAAAAACTTCTATGATGGAAGAGAAAACAAAGCACAAACAACACAAGCAGAAACAAGTTTTGTGATGAGAAAAAGTTATTTTAGGGAGCAGATGAAGGAACATTTAAAAATATAATTAGTAACTTCAGATAGGCAAAGATATTATATCGTGAAAATAAAGATTAAAAAGAGCAATTAAAGAACAAGATGGGAAAAGTCAGAAATGTTAAATGACAAGGACTCGAGGTTTAACAAACAAAATGAAGTCAATATTTTAAAACAAAGAAAGAATGTTTTTAAAAAAGAAAACAGAGGGAAGGCATGAAAAATATGAGGCTTATTTAGTCTTCAAGTCTTCTAAATCTGCGGTTTACTTAATGGGAATTAGAAAAAAACTGATACGGCAGAAGCAGAAGGGAAAGAATTATAAATAAAGAAAGCACAAACAAGTATTGCCTTGGTTTAATCCCCTCTTCTGCGAACTAGATCTTTCAATGGTACATAAAAAGTAATTGTTAAGTCCTTGTTTTTGTCAAAAAGTGTCTTTCTTCTATATTCACAGTTGACTGATGAAATTTTAGGTTTAGATGTCTAGGTCATAGATAATTTCCCTCAGAATCTTAAATGTTTGTTCCCACAATCTTCTATTATTGAGTGTTACTGTTGGGGGAAAAAATAGAGGATGCAAAGAGTTCAACAAGGAAGAGAGGCACCAGAACTTCCCACAGTGAAAGCTGTCCACAGGCTTTTACAGAAAACAGGCTACTTGGAACTAGGTGGACAGAGAGCTGAGGGAGGGAGCTCAGGGTGGTCTCCTGTGAGAGAGGAAGACAGGGTATTTTGTGAATAACAATCTTCAGAAAAAAATCATTGTTGAAGATTGACACATCTGTTGGTGCTTTTAAGAGAAAAGAAACAACCTACACAAACAACATAATAAAAATAATTGGTATAAGAGTAGATTTTAAGTGTTTGCACCACAAAATGATAAGCTTGTGAGAGAATGCATATCTTAACTACCTAGATTTAGCCATTCCACAGTGTGTGTGTATGTTCAGGTGTATATATTTCAAAATATCATGTTGTACACTCAATGTATACATTTTTTATCAGTCAATTTAAAAATAAAACATAATGAAATAATTGGTTTGAACTTCTTGAAAAACAAAAATTTATATGAGAGAGGGAACATTAAAAAGATTTTAGTTTGTTTTCTGAAGGAGGGTTGGGACTTTTTGGAAGAGGAATAGATAGTAAGCAAAGCAGATAAAATTATTATTAACTACAGGTAAAGTAACAGAAGTGGTATATGGATAGCAAGAATATGATCATGGAAAATTACTTCAGTTTGACTGGGCACAGTGGCTCATGCCTGTAATCCTCGCACCCGGGTTAGAATTACTTGAGGCCAGGAGTTCGAGACCAGCTTGGGTAACACGGTGAGAATTTGTCTCTACAAAAAAAAACAAAGTCTAAAAACTAGCCTGGTATGGTGGTGGTGCATGCCTGAAGTCCCAGCTAATCAGGAGGCTGAGGTAGTAGGATCCCTTAAGCCCAGTTCAAAGCTGCAGTGAACTATAATCAGATTACACCACTGCACTCCAGCCTGGGTGACAGAGTGAGACCCTTTCTCTTAAAAAAATAATAAATAAATAAATCATTCAGTATGGGACACCCTTTGCATAGTCATAAATTATAAACACAAACTTGGTTTAGTAAAGATTTGTGACATAAAAACATTAGAAGAAAAGGGAATCAGGGAAGTGTGTGTGGTTATACTTGACACAGATACATTCTCAACTACAAGAAACTTAGGAGATACTATATGAGTTTCATAAACAAAGAAATGTCAGCATATGCATATTATTTAGAAAAAAAACAAAAGAATTGAATTTACTGCCTCTGGATATCAGACTTGGGGATTAAGGAGGAGGGAAAAGAAAACTACTATGTTTTATATGATACATTCATATAAAATATGTACCTCCATAGCTAACAAAAATTAACTTTCAATAAAACAAACAAATTTTATTTTTATGTATGTATGTATGTATGTTTTCAGTATGAATTACATGATTCAAGAATTGCAGAACATACACTAAAAAAGCTAACAGAAGGGTGTGCTTAGCATCTGGAAACCCCTATAGTAGCAGAAGAGACATTATTGAAACATTGGAGAATGATAGTGACAGTATACAATTTATATTTTAGCTTCTCTCGTCTTTTATTATGGAAGCACTCACTGCTTTGACTTCTATGATATGTCATTCTCACAGTATCACTTTCCTCAAGTGCTTTTCCAACTTTTTATTCTCATTCTAAACTTTAATACTGAAGTCTCTCATATTTTAGTAGTAAATGCTTTTTTTACTTAAAAATTTTGTTTTTAAATTTTACAGAGTGAGACTATGACATACACTCAATGTATACATTTTTTATCAGTCAATTTATTTATTTATTTATTTTTTGAGACGGAGTCTTGCTGTGTTGCCCAGGCTGGAGTGCAGTGGCCAGATCTCGGCTCACTGCAAGCTCCGCCTCCCAGGCGGAGTATGAATACTCTTAGTATTCATAGGCAAGTTTGTTACAAAGGTATATTACAGGATGTTGAGATTTGAGTTTCTATTAATCCCCTCATCCAGGTAGTGAACATAGTTCCCAAGGAAAAGTTGTTCAGCCCTTTATCCCCCATTTCCCTTCCCCCTTTGGAAATCCTTAGTTTCTATTGTTTCCATTGTTTCCATGTTTATGTCTGTCCATACCCAATATTTAGTTCCTACATATTTGTTTTTCTGTTTCTGCATTAATTTGCTTAAGATAATGGCCCCCAGCTGCATCCATGTTGCTTCAAAGGTCTTGATTTCATTTTGAATGGCTGTGTAATATTCTATGGTGTAAATGTACCACATTTTCTTGAAGGCACTGCTGATGGGCGCAAAAGTTGGTTCCATGTTTTGGTCATTATGAATAGTGCTGCGATAAACATACCATGCAAGTGCAAGTGTCTTTTTGGTAGAACAATTTCTTTGGAGGTTAGATACCCAGTGATAAGACTGCAGGGTCCTAAAACCTTTTCTCTTTTCATTCCAAGCCCTTTTTTGAACTGACTACATGGACACCTAGAACATTAAAAATAGCTATGCTGTGAACTGACCAGTGATATCTCCCGTTCAGAACTCTCTTCTAGGTTCAGTACCTGTCTATGCAACTGTTTATTTGACATCTTCATGTGAATGTATCTAAGGTATCTCACTATTGCCATGTCCAAAACTGAACTCATGCCATTTACTCCACCACCAAGTTTTCTTCAGACGTTTCAGTTCTTAGTGAATGCTACCTCTACCACATTGTACTTCAAGCAAAAAAGTGGGAATTTTCTTTGAGAAATGTTTGTCCCTTTCTTTCTGTAATGAATCTATCACTGTTGATTTTCCATTTTAAATATCTCTTCAGAGGATGTATTAGTCAGTTTCATGCTGCTGATAAAGATACACCCAAGACTGGGTAATGTATAAAGAAAAAGAGGTTTAATGGACTCACAGTTCCACGTGGCTGGGGAGGCGTCACAATCATGGTAAAAGGTGAAAGGCACGTCTTACATGGTGGTGGCAAGAGAGAATGAGAGAGAAGGGAAAGCAGAAACCCCTTGTAAAACCATCAGATCTTGTGAGACTTATTCACTACCATAAGAACAGTATGGGGGAAACCATTCCCATGATTCAATTATCCCCTACTGGGTCCCTCCCACAATACATGGGAATTATGTGAGCTGCAATTCAAGATGAGGTTTGGGTGGGGACACAGCCAAATCATATCAGATAGATATCAAAAATAGATACCTTTTCCCTATATCTACTTGCCTTGCCTTATTTCAAGTGTAGATAAAAACAAAAGCTAAGTGTTTTACTTGAAATCAAAACTGACTAGAATAAGAACAGTGGAGCAGGAAGGTGATTTGGGAGTTAAAGGAAAGTTGACAGGCCTTGAAATCACCATTGAGGCTGGGCACATCACTGGCTCACGCCTTTAATCCTAGCACTTTGGGAGGCTGAGGTGGGTGGATTGCCTGAGCTCAGGAGTTCAAAACCAGCCTGGGTAACACGGTGAAACCCCATCTCTACTAAAAATGTTAAAACATTAGCCAGGTATGGTGACGCGCACATGTAATCCCAGCTACTCAGGAGGCTGAGGCAGGAGAATTGCTGGAACCCGGGAGGCGGAGTTTGCAGTGAGCTGAGGTCGTGCCACTGCACTCCAGCCTGGGCAACAGAGTAACAGAGTAAGACTCCATCTCCAGAAAAAAAAAAAATAATAATAATAATAATAGAAAGAAGGAAATCACCATTGAGGAGAGTACACCAAATTTCATATTAAGTCTTTTTTTTTTTTTTTTGAGACGGAGTCTCGCTCTGTTGCCCAGGCTGGAGTGCAGTGGCGCGATCTCGGCTCACTGCAAGCTCTGCCTCCCGGGTTTACGCCATTCTCCTGCCTCAGCCTCCCGAGTAGCTGGGACTACAGGCGCCCGCCATCTCGCCCGGCTAGTTTTTTGTACTTTTTTAGTAGAGACGGGGTTTCACCGTGTAGGCCAGGGTGGTCTCGATCTCCTGACCTCGTGATCCACCCATCTCGGCCTCCCAAAGTGCTGAGATTATAGGCTTGAGCTACTGCGCCCAGCCTAAGTCTTAAGTTTTTATGTGTTCCAGATTCTTACAAATATTCTTCAAGTTGTTTGCAGTACCCTCTTCAATGTGTGACCTCAAGGCAATATTCCATGTTATTAAAATTGTTTCTAACTTACTGAAAGTAACTGCAATAAGACGAATCATATAATTAGACATCCAATTTGTTTTGTTTTCTGCCGATTATAATGATAATAGAATATATAACAATTTCTGAATATTAAAATATATTTCTCATTTTGCTCACGACTCTATCTGTAGATGAAAATTCACTTTCAAAAGCAAATGTCATCCTTTAAACAATTTTTTTTTTAAAAATAGGAGACTGCTGTTGCCATGCAGAAATTAGTGCTCCCAGGCTGAATTTTGAGAGTATCTTATTTTCATGGAGATATCCACGTCTACAAGGGAAAAAAAGATTTCTGACATACTCCAAATGTCTAGTATGAGTATACTGTCCACTAGTTCTACTTGTCTGAAATTAAAATATGGCAGAACAGGAGAACAAAAGTTTTTGGGACGCTTGTCATTTTCACTGACTCTCTTCTCTTGCATGTAATCTACTCCACAGAACTGAGAAGTGGAATTCATAGTAGTAGCAGGATGAAAAGACAGCTCAAAGAAGGGGAAAAAATCAATAGAAGAAATCAATGTGAAAGTTGTAAAAGCTATACCAATTAGCTCTCTAATATATGGCCTTTTGAAGTGCCAAAGAGCATTTTTAAGTGCTCCTTTTTATTTTTATTCGAATAGACTCACTGCTAATGGTACGGAAGCAATCATGTGAAACCAAAAAGAGACTAAACCCCAAAAAGAGCCTTCAAAGGCTAAAGGAGTATTTATAGTCTATACGATGGGTCTTTTATATTCACACCTTGTTTTTCTTGCTTCCTCTGGGCCACCTTCAATATATGTGAACATAAGAACTTATAGAGTGTGTTTCAATCTCTTAAATAGAGCAAAAGAGCAGAAGAGATACCATAATTTGTACCTCTGTGTGATATTTTGGGAATACATTTATTGTTTTACTTAAACACATTATCGTTAAGGAGTTTAAATTCAAAGAGGACTTTTGGTGGTAGAAATAATGAGCCTGAATATCTTATTTTAAAAATCTCATTTGGATTCTCTGTTTTTTTATGCAAAGTGTAATAAAAATATTGAAGGCTATATTGTTCTTCATTCACTGTAAACCTGTCATTCCCCCAGTTAAACTCTTACAAAGAAGATGAGAAAGATGAAAGAAACTGATCTTGGGATAATAAATCACAACCAGTTTTAAATAATATTAACTCTTACTTACATAGTTCTTGTTGTAACCCAACACTGTTCTCCTGTTTATTACCTTGTCAATTCTTCTGATCTTTATAATTAGCCTATGAGGCAGGACATATATTGGCCCCACTTGTAGATGAGAAAATAGAGTCACAGAGAGTAATTTTCCCAGGGCCAATGGGTAAGTGGTTTCATCCCTGGTTGTTTGGCTCTGTGCTCTTAAACATTTAGATGCCTTTCAATAAAACATTATTTGATTGCTACAAATTATGGAACTTTATCTTATTTAGGATAGAGTAATTAGAGTAGCATGCTAACAACAAACACTGGGCTAGAAAATGTGTGGATTTCAAATCACTAAATTGGAGATAGTAGAAATAAATTCAATACAAAACCTGCTTTTTATTATTCATTCCTGTATAACAAAAAAAGATAGGTAAAGAACAGGCATTCAATACATATCTGTTGAAGGATTAATTAAATATGGTAGTTCTGTTGGTATTTTAAAAATTAAGGAGATTCTTTTTCTGTCCCCCAGGCTGGAGTGCAGTGGCGTGATCTTGGCTCACTTCAAGCTCTACCTCCCGGGTTCATGCCATTCTCCTATCTCAGCCTCCTGAGTAGCTGGGACTACAGGCGCCTGCCACCACACCCAGCTAATTTTTGTATTTTTAGTAGAGACAGGGTTTCACCGTGTTAGCCAGGATGGTCTCGATCTCCTGACCTCATGATCCGCCCACCTCGGCCTCCCAAAGTGCTGGGATTACAGGTGTGAGCCACCACACCCAGCCAGGAGATTCTTTTTTCTCTGACTTTCTACCACTGTCTCTGAGATTGAGTAGAAGTATAGATTAGTGAGAGCAAAACATACATCAAAACTATAGCAGACATCTCATCAGAAACCTCACAAGTAAGAAAAGAGTGGCATGAAATATTGAGGAGTTCAAAGAAAAAATACTGCCAACCTAGAATTCTATAACCAGAGAAATTCTCCTTTAAATTGAAGAAGGCATACAGTTGACTCTTGAACAACAGTCTCATTTAAGTTGAAGGAGGTGTACAGTTGACTCTTGAACAACACAGGTTTGAACTATAGATCCACTTATACGTGGATTTTCTTCCACCTCTGCCCGTTCTGAAACAGCAAGACTAGCCCCTCCTTTTTCTCTTCTTCCTCAGACTACTCACTGTGAAGATGACAAAGATAAAGACCTTCAGGATGATCCACTTCCACTTAATGAATTGTAAATATCTTTTCTCCTTTATATAATTTTCTTAATAGCATTTTTTCTAACTTACTTTATCATAAGAATACAGTATATAATACATATAACACATAAAATATATGTTAATTGACTGTTTATGTTATTAGTAACACTTCCAGTCAACAGTAAGCTAATAATGGTTAAGTTTTTGGGGAATCAAAGTTTATATGTAGATTTTCCATGGTGCAGGGGCTGGCATCTCTAACACTCACATTGTTCAGGGTACATTATACTTTCTTGGGGAAACAAAAACTGAGGGAATTCAACACCAGCAGACCTGCCCTGCAAAGCATGATAAAATAAATTAATCAGGAAGATGATATAGGTCAGAATATGTAATCTACATAAAGAAAAGGTGAGCTTCAGAGAAGAAATAAAGAAAACAAAAATATTGTATTTTTCTTATTCCAAATTGATCTGAAATGTGGCTGTTTGTTAAAGTAATACTAATAATGTATTGGGCGATTACAGTATGCAGATAAGTAAAATAAATGTCAGGAATATCATGAGAAATTACTGGGAGCAATTGGAATTCTCTATTATAGGATTTGTGTATTATATGTGAACTAGTATAGTAATATTAATGTGGAATTAGGTTAGCTAAAATTGCATATTTTAAACTCTGGAGAAACTACTGTTTTTTAAAAAAGAAAAAAAGTATAATTGATATGCTAATAGGCAATGAAATGGAAATAAGTAAAATGCTCAATTAAAACCAGAGGATGCAGAAAAAGTGTGGGGTGAAGTGGAGAAGTAAAATACAAAGGCAACGACTAGAAAAGGGTTATAAATATGGCAATTATTAATCTGACTTTATTAATAATGAATTTATGAATTTAAGAATGCACCAATAAAAAGGCAGAGATTGTAAGAGTAGATTGAAAAGACAACATCCAACTATATGTTGTCTATAAGATCCTATTTTAAATATAGAGAATTAGATAGGTTACAAATACAAGAATAGAGAAAATTGTATCATGCTCACAGTAACCAAAAGGAATCTGGAGTTGCTGTATTATTAAGTCATCCACTTTTAAGTGGAAAATGACCAAATGAGGAAGTATCAAGAGAAATGAAAAAATATTTTGAGATAAGTAAAAATGAAAATGAAACAAAAACTTGTGGAATGCAGTGAAAGCAGTGTCTAGAGGAAAATCTATAGCCTTAAATGCGTATATCAGAAAAGTATATTAAATAATAAAATTAGTAACTAAGCAAGCAATAATCTTCAGGAACTAGAGAAAGAGGAACAATTTAAGCATAAATTGTAGAAGAAAATAAACCATACAAAGAGAGTAAAGAAATCAGTACAATTGAAATCAGGAAAACAATAGAGAGATCACATGAGCAAGCAAGAGCTGTTTCTTTGAGAAAAATCAACTAGAATTAGTGAACCTATAGTCTGAGTAACACAGAAAAAAATGGGTTTAGTCATAATTTAAAAATATCAGAATAGGAAGGGTCATTTCTACTAGTCCCATGTACATTATGCTCACAAATTTGATAAGAGGTGAGCTGAATCAGTTCTGAAAAACATACAGTACCGTATCTCACATAAAGAGAAAGCGATCATCTGTAGAGTCTTATGTCTCTTAAAGAAATTAAAACTGTATCATAAACTTCAAAGAAAACAGCAATCTCAGGTAGTTTCACTTCTGAAATGTACTAAGGAAGAAATAATTTCTCCCAAATAGTACAATACAAAAACGTGAATAGAAAGCGTAGCTTTAAAGTGAAGAAATTGGACAAATTCTATCTCAGATCAAGAGTATTAGTAACAGTGATAAGATATGTTGATTTTATGTTCCTTTGATCTGATACAATGAAAATGACATAACTGTGGTTTCCTCCAAAAAACCCATGACCCCAGGTCGATCATAAGAAAAATGCCATCTGACCCTAACTGAGAGAGATTCTATAGTATACCTAAATTTTTTGAAGTTTATCAAAAGCAAGAAATTTCTGAGAAACTATGACATCAGAAGAGGAGCCTGAGACATCACCACTAAATGTAATGTGCTATCTTAGATAAGCCCTGATGAAAACTAAGGTCAAAATAAAGCATGAACTTTAGTTACTAATAAGGTATCAATGCTGGTTCATTAATTGTGGCAAATGTGCTGTTCTAATATTAATATAAGCTTTTGGTAATAGGGAAAACAGAGCATGGAGTATAAGGAAGTCTAATTTTTACAATTTTCTCTTCATCTAGAGCAATTCTAAAGTATTATTTATTAGCATTATTTAAAAAACACTTAAGGAAAATTGTATTTTAGTGGAGGCTATGTCTTCAAAAATGAATATATGTGAATGCTCTAACTAAAACAGTTTATTTAAGAAAACATAATTATCTAGAAAGAGTATATATTATGTATAAGAATGCAATTATCCATGTCACTTCTGGTTCTAACTACTTTATTTGCTTAAATAGTGCCCTTCAATAATGCATTAGTAGAGATTATTAAACATTAATATTATTTAAAAAAATAAAACTAATGATTTTATAACTATTATTTAAGCCACTGAAATGAGATTCCCAGATTTCTATTGAATCCCAGCTGGGTCTTGGAACTTGATATCTCAAAAATTCCTTACACAGTAGCAGAATGGAAACAATCACATTAATTAAGATCATATTACTCTTTTTTTTTAAAAAAAAACATTTACTGTCAAACCCTTTAATAAGTCTTTTCTAGAGTCATGGTTTTATTTTAATGGGCATATGAAAAGATGAGAAAAGATGAAGAATCTGACTCCTCTCAGCTGGATTTAATAAGTAATAAGGAAATAATATTGGCCTGATCCTTGATTGTATATTTTACATAATTTCATAACCTTGGGAAATCAAGCCTTTCCAGATCTATAGCACACTTATTAGTTCCTTACATTTTGTCTCTTATAATGTACATATCAATAGCCAGATAGCTGATTCTCAAGTAGGACAAAAGGACAAGACTAAGCAGAAATAAGACCCCTCTAACTGGTCCCATGTAGTAGTTATTCCAGATTTTCCTCGTTGTAACTCTATTTGACAAGTCATTTTGTCTTACCTGCAGCTATGTTTACATATCAGTAAAGTGTGCATAACCACAGTACCTAACTCATACTTCTTTGGGAGTATTAAATTTTGTAATAGATAAAAAGCACCTCATATGCAGTACGTTCTCAATAACTGTCAAACACTGACATTTCTTTTCGTTGATCAGAGGAATTACTAAAATATTATTGATGAAAACATAAAGTTGAGTTCAAAATAAATGAGTTACCAACTCAAGGTAAACAACAACAACAACAAAACCAACCACAATATGTGGGGAGCTGAAAAGACTGTCTTCAAGAGGGGTTTCACACACATAGTAATTTCTTAGCATAAGGTTGCCATCTTTTCTTTTACTCCTTGGCTTTCTTAAAGCATATTTCTTAATGAGTAGAAAGCAATACACTTAGACTGTCTTTGTCAAAATAGGCTAGAATGCTTTGTAAATCAGTTCCCGAATCTCAGTGACTTAATACAGTGAGGTTTGTTACCTATCAGGTTGAATGTCTTTGAAGGTTGGCTGCTTGCCTTTGATTTGCTAAACTGAGTCACGTGGGATACCTAATTTCAGTGGAATAAGGATATGTAAGTCCATAAAGTGTCAAAAAAAATCAGAAATATTTGGTAAATATTTCTAATGATATGATTTGGTGCAACCCTTTCGACTTGTTTTCTCCTTTATGTATATCTACATACATTTCTTGCATTTATGTATGGTTAAAATTAAGATCACACATTATAAACAAAAAATTTATATCATTTTTTATTTAACAATTTATGGGTTTTAATTGCCCATGTCATTAAATGCAAATGGAAATGTGATTTTAATCAAATTTTATGATATGAATATCACAGAATATCTTGAGATCCTGTAATATTATTAGACATGTAATTTGCTTTCAACTCTTTCTATTTTAAATAACTCATGATGAAAATTTTCAGAAATACTCTTACACTTTCCTTGAATTTCGAGATATGTAATTTCTGGGTCAAATTTATGTGATATTAAGGAATCTGGATGAAATAATATAAATAGTTTTCCAGAATGGTTATTCAGCACTATGTGAGAATACCTATTCCGTGCAATCTTATCAATGTTAATAATAAGAGGTTAAATATCTTTGCAAATTTCGTTGGTAGAAAATGTTGACTCATTATTTTAATCTCCTTCAACTCATGTTTACTGAGGTTTACTAATTGCCGGATGCTCTTTTAGTCACTGAAAATATAGAAATAAACAAATTGTTTACTTTCATGAACTCACAGTTTAGTTGCGATGACAAGCAAAAATACTAAATGTAGCTATCTCTCTGTATAGCTATATATATAATATATGTGTGCATGCGTATATATACACACATATGTATAATAATACAGTACATGTAATCAGTGGGTTAAAACCAAGTTAAGAGAAAAGTGAAGAGGGGGCATGCTGTTTTATATAGATTGATCAGAGAAAGAGTCTTTGATAATGTAACACATGAAAAATGACCAAAATGAGAATGAGGTAAAGCAGGTATGAATGCAGGTATTTGGGGTTTGTTCTCACCAGGCAGAATAAACTGCAAGTGCAAATAGAGATGTGAAATGCTTGAAAATTGAGTGGAAGAGAAGGCATCTGCAATTAGAGCAGTATTAGTAAGGGGACGGCATCACACTGGGCAAGGGAGGTGGTGTGGTTGGATGGGAGCTCCTGAAAATCACCTAAGGCCCTATATGCTCTGACAAGGTGATATGGTTTGGATCTGTGTCTCCACACAAATCTCACATTAAATGTAATCCTGAGTGTTGGAGGTTGGGCCTGATGGGACGTGATGGGATCATGGGGGTGGTTTATAATTGTTTAGCACCATCTCTGTAGTTGTTCTTGCGATATAGTTCTCAGGAGATCTGGTGGTTTAAAAGAGTGTGGCACCTTCCTAGTTTCTTTCTTCCTCTTGCACTGGTCATGTAAGACGTGCCTGCTTCTCATTCTCTTTCTACCATAATTGTAAGTTTTCTTAGATGTCCCCGGAAGCAGAAGGCTGTATAGCCTGCAGAACTGTGAGCCAGCTAAACCTCTTTATGTGAGTGCAAGAATAGACTAACAGAGAAAATTGGTATTGAGAAGTTGGACAGTGCTACAAAGATACCTGAAAATGTGAAAGTGCCTTTGGAACTGGTTAATGGGCAGAAGTTGGAAGAATGTGGAGGGCTCAGAAGCATACAGGAAAATGAGGGAAAATTTGGAACATCCTAGAGCCTTGTTGAATGGTTATGAACAAAATGCTGACAGTTATATGGACAGTGAAGTCTAGGCTGAAGTGATCTTAGATGGAAATGAGAAACTTACTGGGAACTGTAGCAAAGGTCATTTTTGTTATGCATTATCAAAGTGGTAGGCTGCACTGTGCCACTGCTTTAGGGATCCATGGAAATTTGAACTTGAGAGATGTTTTAGGGTATCTGGTAGAAAAAATTTCTAAGCAGCAAAATGTTAAGGAAGTAGACTGGTTGCTTCTAAAATGCTATTCTCATATGCATGAGCAAAGAAATTACCTGACATTGGAATTTATATTTAAAAGGGAAACAGAGTGTAAAAGTTTGAAAAATTTGTGTTGTGGCCATGTGATAGGAAAAAAAAAAGTGCATTTTCAGGGGAAGGATTAAAGAAGGCTGCAGAAATTAGCATACTAAAAGGAAGACTAATGCTGATAACCAGGACAAAGGGGAGGCCTCAAAGGCATTTCAGAGATCTCTATGGCAGACCCTCCCATCACAGGCTCAGAGGCCTAATAGGGAAGAACGGTTTTGTGGGCAAGGACAGGGCCTTGCTGCCTTGTGCAGCCTCAGGTGACTGCTTTCCATGTTCCAGTCACTCCAGCTTCCCCTCATGGCTAAAAGGGCCCCAGGTATAGCTTAGGTGGCTACTTCAGAGGGTGAAAACCATCAACCTTGGTGCTTTTGACATGCTTTTAAGCCTGTGTGTGTACAGAGTGTAAGAGTTGAGGCTTCGGAGCCTCTGCCTAGATTTTAGATGATTTATGGAAAAGCCTGGATATCCAGGCAGAAGCCTGCTGCAGGGCAGGAACCCTCATGGAGAACCTGTACTGGGACAGTGCAGAGGGGAAGTGTGAGGTTGGAGTCCCCACACAGAGTCCCCACTGGGGCACTTGCTAGTGTTGCTGTGAGAAGAGGGCCACTGTGCTACAATTTCCAGAAGGTTAGATCCACCAGCAACCTGGTCACTGCATCTGGAAGAGCCATGGCACTCAATGCCAGTGATGAGAGCAGCTATGGGGGCTGACCCCTGCAAAGCCATAGGGTAGAGCTTCCGAAGGCTTTTGGAGCTCATCCCTTGCATCAGTGTGCCCTGGATGTGAGACATGAAGTCGAAGGAGGTTATTTTGGAGCTTTAAAATTTAACCACTGCCCTACTGTGTTTTGGACTTGCATGGGGCCTGTAGCCCCTTTCTTTTGGCCAATTGCTCCCTTTTAGAATAGGAGTATTTACTCAATACCTATACCTCCATCATATTTTGAAAGTCACTAATTTGTTTTTGATTTTTACAGGCTCATAGGATCTGTGTATCTGTGTTCCCACCCATAACTCATGTTGAATTGTAATCCAAGTATTGGAAGTGGGGTCTCATGGGAGGTAATTGGATCATAGGGGCGTTTTCTAATGGTTTAGCACCATCCTCAAGTGTTGTTTCCATGATAGAGTTCTCATGAGATCTGGGCGTTTAGAAGTGTGCGGCACTCCTGGCCCCCCACCCCTGCTCCAGCCATGTGAGATGTGCCTGCCTCCCCTTTGCCTTCTGCCGTGATTGTAAGTCTCTTGAGGCCTCCCAGCTATGCTTTCTGTACAGTTTGTGGAACCATGAGCCAACTACATCTCTTTTCTTTGGAAAGTACTCAGTCTCAGGCATTTCTTCATAGCAGTGCGAGAATGGACTAATACATGAGGACTTCAATTTTTATTGGAAAAAGAGAACGACACAGAAGGTTTCAAGGAGAGAAATGACATGGCCTGAATTGCATTTCTTTCATTTTAGTGGCAATGGAGAAAGTTTCATATGTATATTGTGTTTCTGCTTTTCTGCACTTTAAAGACATTAACTATTTTCACTGTACTTACAATTTTTTCCATTTTTATATTTACCTTATCATTTTCTATTTTGTGCAAATTCAAGTCCATAAATTTTCCATTTTTATTCTAATACTTTTGTTTCAGTATAATTTATGCACTGTTTAAACATTTTTACAAAAGGATTTGTCTTTAATCTTCATATAATTATAATAAATAGATGTCTTTATGATTCAGAAGCAGAGCATTGCAGACAAAAATCACTCAAAATCATAAAATTACAAAATGATGACCATGAAGATATTAATGCATAATCTTTTTGACAGACACTGCTTCTAATCTTAAAATAATTTATCAAATCTAAAATTTTTATGTAATTTTTTGAGATACAAAAACTTGTATATATTATATGTATATAATTTGGTAAGTTTGGAGAAAAATATACCTGTGAAATCATTACTTCAATGTATGCCATAAGCCTATCCATCACCTCCATAATTTTTTGAGTTTGACTATACTTACCATATAATTGGTATTATGTAGGATTTGTCCTTCTGTGCCTGGTTTATTTCACTTAGCAACATGTGCTCCAGGTACATTCATATTGTTTCAAATGGCAGGAGTCCCTACTTTTTAAGACTGAGTAATATTCTGTCATATGTATACACCACATATTAAAAATCCATTCATCCTTTGGCACACATTTAGGTTGCTTCCATGTCTTGGCTATTTGAATAGTGTTGCAATAAATGTAAGAGTGCAGATATCTTTTCAGTTTCCTGATTTTATTACTTTTGGATATATATCAGGAAGTAGAATTGCTGAAACCTAAGATTGTTCTATTTTCAGTTTTACAAAGTTCCAAGCTATTTTTGTAATGGCTGAACCAATTTATAATCCCACCGAGAGTGTGTAATGGTTCCCTTTTCTCCACAAACTCAACAGCATCTTTTCCTTTTTCAATTTTAATTTATTTTAAACATTTTAGCACTGAGACCACGTGTTAATGACTAGAGTAGTCAACTGGTAGTGTGAGTATTACTTTGGTCATAATGATCATAATTAGACCATCAGATTATTTGTGAGGAGAGTTTATATAATTCGATATTTTTCTTACCAAATACATTGTAGCTAAATTGCTGCAGAACAATTAGAAATACTTTACATATCTGATTGAAGCTACTTTTGACACATTTGCCATTTTTGTGCTGGTTTTAAATCCTAAGATGTGGGGCAAGCATGGGTTCTGCTGCTTTTCTCTTCTTTTTTTTTTTTTGAGATGGAGTCTTGCTTGGTCGCCCAGGCTGGAGTACAGTGGCACAATCTTGGCTCACTGCAACCTCTGGAGGCCTCCTACATTCAAGCAAGTCTTGTGCTTCAGCCTCCTGAGTAGCTGGAACTACAGGCACATGCCACCATGCCAGGATAATTTTTCTATTTTTAGTAGAGACTGGCTTTCACCATGTTGGCCAGGCTGGTCTTGAACTCCTGACGTCAAGTGATCCACTCGCCTTGGCCTCCCAAAGTTCTGAGATTAGAAGTGTGTGCCACCTCCTCTTGATTATCTTAGGAATTATTACTTTGTTTTAGTATTTTGATTTCTAAAATGTTGCTTTATTATTTTGATTTTTAAAAACCCACTATGTTGAAAGAAGATTTCATTGATTTTTATAATTTGGGGTAAACCAAATCTTTCTTCCCAGAATCATGATGTATGTCTTTACTTACTGAACTTCTTTTGTTTTTAAAAGTTTTACAATTAACATATAATTATAGTGCATATTTTTGGAGTACATAGTGATGTTGTGATACACACAACGTGTAGTACTTCGATCAGGGTAATTGGCACATTCATCCTCTCAAACATAATGAAATCTCTAGGTGTTTGGGTTTAAAAGTTATTCTTTATGTTATTCCATGTTTTGAATTTGTTTTTTATATATAATAAATCTCTCGGTGTTTGGGTTTAAAAGTTATTCTTTATGTTATTCCATGTTTTGAGTTTTTTATATTTTAAATATTTATAATAAATTATCATTTGGAAGACAATAGTAAGAAAAAACAATTTCTTCAAGCATATAATGAAGCTGTTCTTATACAGTTTTAACAGTGTGGAATGTGACTAATGTCACTTTTGAGACTATGGTTTACATTCATTCCAGATAAAGGAATAGTTTTCAAAATGGCATTTCATATAAAAAGGTAATTGCTAGATTGTAAATGTTTTGCTGGTAAAGACATAAGACAGTATAATATCTTTTTAAAAATCATACATAGAATAATGCTTTCTATTTAGAAAACTCAATTTATAATTATTGACTTATTTCTCTTCATTTTGCTAAAAACTGATGTATTCTAGGGGCAAGAAATTATTTTTAATCAACTTTTGGCTTTTTTTTTGTTTTGTTTTTTTGTAAGTTTCTGATGCCTGTAATGCAAACGACCAATAAAAAATAAAGATATAGTTTTTTAGGCCGAAATATTTATGGATGTAATGTTAATTACTGTTTAGTTTGCTGTCTTTTTGTAACTTGAAAATATTTGGTGTATGATAAACACAATTTTTTGAATAACTAGTGTATTTGTGTCAGAGAACAAAATATCCCGGGAATATTTCTGCCCCTACATTGATTCACTCTGAGATGCAAAGCTAAGGTGGCTTATTGTCTATTAGGATGATACTTACTTGCCTTAGTCTAGGCAGGTGAGAGAGTAGACAAGCCACTGAGCACAAAGGGTTTTAAAAAGCAGGATACAGACAGATATTTGTGCTACGTTACTCTGAAGGTTATAAGCTATGGGAAAGAATCAATCAACATTGAAATTTTTATTTCAATTTTTTTTCCAGCTAATATTGTTTGTCATGGACTCTAAGCCTGTCCTGAAATAGCTTGCCCTGCTCTTCCACAAGTGTTGTTGAGCGTTGGTACTGTGGGTAAAAGTAGTATCTACAGTGGTGTCGTAAAATATGAAAATACTTTATCCAAGGAGTACATACAACTAGGATTAGATTTTAAGATTCAACATTTGATGAAATATTATCCTGTTGTCAATTACCTTCATAAACCATGGCAACTTTTATATTTGTCAGGTTAGTTCCTTGCCACGTAATTGTGCAAATAAAGGAAGGAAAGTAAGAATTGCAGAGCTGAAATTTAAATCTAGGCATCTCTAAATAGGATCCTTCTACTGCTAAATAGGATCCTTCTGCTGCTTAATGCTATAATAGAGAACCTAAAACTTTATTTATAAATATAAACAGCTTTTTTTTCCTTCCAGGAATTTTCATTTTTATTAGAATTTTTTTAACCTGGGATTGCTAAAAATCATGTTTATATTTAATTTTTTTCTGCCTCTGACTAGAATCTGATGAATGCAGGCATCCGCGTTATTACCCACAAAGAGACAGAAAAGTGTGTAGGTAATACAAACCCCTGAGTACCTGCCAGTGAGTGAACTCTCCAGACGTTTCTTTTGGCCATATTCCAGGTACCTCTGGTTACTGCTTACTCTCCATCCCACAGCAGTGGCATATGTCTAATGATGTAGTTTAGAACATTAACTTTCTTAGCAAGTATTGCAGTTATTGAAATTAAAGTCTTCATTAAGGTGTCAACAGAGTTACTAAAAATATTAGCCTTCACCAATTGTATTTTTCTTAGAAATTAAACCTTATACTTATTGCTACTACTACAATTCATTGAGTACCTATTAGGTGCCAAACACTTTAGAAATTCATAAAAAGACAGTCAGAAGTGGGTTTTTTAAAATTCTTTTTAAAATTATTGTACTTTAAGTTCCAGGGTACATGTGCACAACATGCAGGCTTGTTACATATGTATACACAGACCATGTTGGTGTGTTGCACCCATTAACTTGTCATTTACATTGGGCATATCTCCTAATGCTATCCTTCCCCCATCCCACCACCTCACGACAGGCCCCGGTGTGTGATGTTCCCCTTCCTGTGTCCAGGTGTTCTCACTGTTCAGTTCCCACCTATGAGTGAGAACATGTGGTGTTTGGTTTTTTTGTCCTTGCGATAGTTTGCTGAGAATGATGGTTTCCAGCTTCATCCATGTCCCTACAAAGGACAAGAACTCATGCTTTTTTATGGCTACATAGTATTCCATGGTGTATATGTGCCACATTTTCTTAATCCAGTCTGTTATTGATGGACATTTGGGTTGGTTCCAAGTCT
>NW_012115433.1:385840-390379 GCF_000951035.1 Colobus angolensis palliatus
TGGGTTGGTTCCAAGTCTTTGCTATTGTGAATAGTGCCGCAATTAACATACGTGTGTGTGTGTCTTTATAGCAGCATGATTTATAATCCTTTGGGTATGTACCCAGTAATGGGATGACTGGTTTTGAAAACCCCGTCATCTCAGCCCAAAATCTCCTTAAGCTGACAAGCAACTTCAGCAAAGTCTCGGTACAAAATCAATGTTCAAAAATCACAAGCATTCTTATACACCAATAATAGACAAACAGAGAGCTAAATCATGAGTGAACTCCCATTCACAATTGTTTCAAAGAGAATAAAATACCTAGGAATCCAACTTACAAGAAGTGAGTTGTAAAATGCTCAGTTTTACAGATGAGAGAACGGAAGCTCAGAGGTCAAATCATTGCTGATAGAGTTTTGGCACAAATTCGATTCTCAGTATGCCTATTGTCATAGCCTATATTCTTCTCACCATAGTTTGCTGCTGTTAAACTAAATAAATAAAATTCAGGCATCAGGAGAGGAATACAATTATTTAGGCAGATATGTAGTAATATAAATACCATTCATTTGCTCTTCACAGTGTCTCATCTGTAAAATCTCGTTTAACTCAGTAACTGTGCAAGAGCAAAGACCAGGAGTGAAAGAAAGGAACGTGCAGGAATATGGAGTGAAAAAAAATGCCTGCTTTATATGGAATCACTAAAGGAAAGAAAGGTCACATTGCCAGCTGGTGCTATGCCGTCTGTCATCAGGTTTGATAATACGGTGTAAACATGGGGTCTGTTACACTGAACAAGTAGGGAATACCTTATTACCTCCAAAACTAGCACAAATGCCAAGCAACTTTAACTGGCTTAGTCTCAGGAAATTGCTTCATTCCCTAAGCATGTAAGGTTACAGTAAATTACTTAGAAACTTAAGATTTGAGTGTATCAAAAAACACAGCTTTTCTGAATTGTTTTGATGATGGTTGAGTATTACTTCAAATTAGACTTGCTACGTTATTGAGTTAAAATTCTCTAAAGAGTCCTTAATATGAAATCAGGTGAATAATTATGAAAACTAAACATAATATTCTATTAAATGAGGAGAGGAACTATACACACATTGGTGAAAAGTCAGCTTGCCATGTTCCTTTGAATTTAGAATGAAGAACTATTTCTCAGGCGAAGTTTGTCTACCAACAGTCATTCTGTAGGGAGGACTTGAAATGAAATTATAAATCTGCAAACAGAGATTTTATAATAGTGAAAAACTTTACAGAATCTTAACCACAAAAGCCAAATGCTGCAAAAGCTGTGATGAATACCAGGCCTATACAGTTCTTAAGTGATTAGTACAACAAAGGGAAGAAAAAATTAAGGATAATTTTCTGTACATTCATACTGATTTCTTACTAAAAGGATATTTTCTTTTTATAAAATTAATTTTGATAATTCTCCTTGAGATACTTTATATTACAAAACAACTTTAAATATTCTGACTTCGCAAAAACTTTTTCATTTAAAATAAAGGTTTTTTTTTTTCCAGAAAAAAATTCAGCTTTACCAATCCTGTGATATTTTCTTCTAAAAGAGGAAAAGGTGTTTATATAATATCCATTTCCTCTCTCCTATTATCCATATGTCTTGTACCTAAGCTGACTGCAACTTATTTGGCAAAGGAATGTTTTTCTAACTTTAGCAGTGGGAGCCTATGTTCAAATGATATTGTGTGTAGAGACCTGATACGTAATGCAAGTGCAAAGTCACCTGGTGGGTTTAACCTAACGTTGGGAATAGGAGTAAGATCTGACCTTGCGTTGCTTTTCTCCATTCCTCCTTAATGGCCCAAAGAAGGCTCCATGAAAACCGTAGGGATCTTCCAAGATAGTCTGAAACCATTGGAATATCAATAACCCAGCCATACTGTGAACTGGATTTGATTTGTTTAGGTTCCCTTCCATTTCATTTTCAGCTTTTAAATGCCTATTCATGTTTCCAAGTTTCTCACACGTATTTTTCTTCAGGAATAACAACAAACATAAAGAAATCATTTCTTTCTGTTATAAGGTTAAATGCAAGTTTCAAAGGTTTTTGGCAAAATATAATCATAAAAGTGTGGGTTATTTTATGAAAAAATATTGTAGCAGGATAATGGATCAGTCAGAGTTTTCCAGGTGTCAGGTGTTTGAAGGTGATGTAAAAAGATTCAAAAGGTTCAAAAGAACTCACCTGTCTATCTTCCCGCAACCCCCAGGAGGCCAAACTCCTAATGAAGGTCAGAGTCTCTACAAGATTTATGGTTTTCTTAGGTCTAAATTATGCTCTGAGCTAGCTTCAGATACCAGAGACTGGTTCCCTGGACTGGCCTATAGTACACTCCAAACCTAAAAGCACACCTGTCATTAAATTCTGTTGGGGATATCTTCTGTAGCTCAGACAATAAGAATAGGTAATTGGTAACAAACACTTATTAGAGTCAAGCCCTGCTATAAATTCTTTCTATGGATCAACTCCTTTATTCCTCATAACAGCCCTTAAAAGAAAGTTCTGTTACTACTCAACTTTTGCAGATGTGATAAACAAAACAGAATAGTTAAGTGATCCACAATCACACAGATAATAAAGATGGAGTTTTTTATTAAAAGTCTCTAAGCAGAGACTTGATCTTAGATGAAGAATATGTTACAGGACATCCCATAGCTTGAGGATATATCGCCACTGCATTATGCCGCCTTCAGGGAAGCTGCATGGATACCGGAGCAAGGAAGTGTGCCTAGCTAAATTAAATCTACTGTAAGTAGCTCAAGGGAAGTAAGTGTAAACAATCTAATCTAAAAGTGTAGCTCAGCTACGCAAAGATATATTTTTTAATGTTTCTAAAGAACATTTTTTCTGAAATTGTGTTGATGCCAACATCATAAGAAGCGGATTATCAAAGTAGAATTTAAAAGTGTGAACATCTCAGTATGGTGCTTTTAAACATTTTAAGCAGTTTATTTTGCTCTATCTTCAGAATCACTGACTTCCAAATGTCTTTAATGTCCAATTTGCAGTAAGACTGTACGCTTTTTTCTCAAGTTAAAACCGCATGATAACTCGTGATCAGTTAGTTGCTCACTGAGATATCTGTGCATGATAGTAAATCAGTTATGCTGCCACATAGGTTTGGCTTTAAAATAGAATTGACCAATGTAAGTGATAGACTGACACTGATGACCAAGTGTGTCTGTCTTCTGTTATACATATCTAGACTGAATACATATCTAGACTGAATGACTATTACACATTAATTCTCATGTAAGATTGAGGTTATTCTCAGGGTCTGTGTAATGGGAAATTACACAAGTCATTTTTACATAAATATACTGAATTAATTAACTTCTAAATTTGTAGTTATTATTTTGGCTATTCTGACCTTTTGTACTTAACAAAAGCCGTGTTAATTTTGATAATTCTCAGCTTGTTATATGAAGAAAAACTTTGTCCTTAATTAGACTTAATTAGCTTATATTATTAAAAGAAAAAAACTAAATATCTTTTGCCGTTATTAAATTAGGTGTAAAAACCCTTTTAAGTATATTATCTTGTATACCAGCTTTAATAAATTTAGAAGATGAATGACATTACTTCTTGAGTAAATTTAGAAAGAATCAGATTATTTCCAAAATATGTTATAGTGCATCCCATAGCTTCCAGGTATGTCACAAATTACATTCTTTCACATCTTTATTTTTAAATAAGAGGGCGATCTAAATTGACTCCATTGTAATCCTGCTACATTGCATTTTAACTGAACCCTACAAAATACAATCAGGAAAGGTCTCTGATGATCATCTAGTCGCATATAATGAACAGCCATGTTTTACAACTCCAGGGTGCACCCGTTGTAGAAGTGTCTAAGCAAATGGTGTTCCCTGGGGCATAAATACCACGCCGTTCATGGTGTCTCCTGTGGTGGGGAACTAAGGGGTCTTGTGAATACCTTGTGTACTGTAGGAATTCCACCTGCAACCTCCCTGACAGGTACTCCTTCAGAGTTTCTTGTCCACCCAAAGCCTTTTCTTGTTTCCCTCTTCTTAGAACATCATGACCTTAGATCTTTGTATGAGTAGAGTCTTATCTGTCTTTAGGTCTTCACTCAAATATCATTTTCTCAAGGAATTCCCTAATAAGTGAACGAGTAAAAGAAAATTCAAGCAGCTCTAGTGACAATGGCATGTTATCCTGTGGGTTCCTCATCTCATTGTTGGGCAGCTGTAATTTTTGAAACACCCACTATAGAGAAGACCATTTGTGTGTTTGCTAGCACAGCCATAACAATATGTTACAGACTATGAAGCTGAAAAAAAAGTAAAATTTACTTTCTCATAGTTTTGGAAGCTGGAAGTTCCACATCAAGGTGTCAACATCTTTGGTTTCTCCCAAGACTTCTTTCCTTGGCGTGCAGATAGATGCCTTCTCCCTGCTTTCTCACAGGTCTTTCCTCTGTGTGTGCCCATCCTGATATCTCTCTGTGTGTCCCAATCCCTTCTTCTTCTTCTTCCTTTTCTTTTCTTTCTTTCTTTTCTTTT
>NW_012115433.1:390429-431409 GCF_000951035.1 Colobus angolensis palliatus
TTTTTTTTTTTTTTTTTGAGACAGTCTCACTCTGTCACCAGGCCAGAGTGCAATGGCATGATATCGACTCACTGTAACCTCTGCCTCCTGGGTTCAAAATTGTCTGAATCATCAGAATCATCTATTTCAGAAAAATCAGATTCATCAAATGAATCTTTGGTCAACAACTGTTCTAGAATGATGTTAATATCACGCATAGGAATGCCGTAATTTCTAGGATTTGACATTTTCAGTGATCAAGAATTACTGTATTTTGTAAATAGGAATACCACTACTAAAAACAGAATGCTATAAACAGAATAATGTTTCTGTTTCCAAAGTCGATATACTAGAGTGGTGTGAAAATAATAACAGCAAGATATTTCGTGGCAAAGTTATCTTGAGGTAAACACTGTTGCTGAAGCATTGCTGGTGAGTATTCTTAGGGAAAATGGGAAAAGGGTTAATAAACCTATCTCCAAATGCAGTCACATTCTGGGAGTTCAACATCTGTATTTTAGATTACACAATTTAGTACGTAACTGCCATCTTTGCCTAAAGGCTTCTTGCTGCTTTCCGGATTCCCACAGCTTACCACCCTCTTCTATCTCTGCCCTTTTCTTTGCAGTATTATCTCATGCCCTTGACTATATTACATGAGACT
This sequence comes from Colobus angolensis palliatus, assembly GCF_000951035.1. Taxonomy (NCBI): domain Eukaryota; kingdom Metazoa; phylum Chordata; class Mammalia; order Primates; family Cercopithecidae; genus Colobus; species Colobus angolensis. The sequence continues at coordinate 391,073 of NW_012115433.1, forward strand.
TAACTGATCTTATAGGAAAAAGAATGGTAATTTACTATGGCAGATGAGACAATGTGGCTCTGAGATTTCCTATTTCAGGGAGCATGAGTGACCAACAGCTTCAACCACTGTGCTCTAGACCCTTCCCTGCATCTGCACCACAGTGAGAATTCTCTTAAGTGCTTCCAGCCAGTGACTAAGTGCAGCACAGGCACTAAGGCAGGCTCTTTCCTATAAGAAATAGGATTCCTCTTGTGGAGACTTTGGTGTGGGGACACCCCCCACCCCATTAATCTTGTCAAACTCTTAGAATCACACTGCAGTCTAACACCTTCCTTTCTTTCCTTCTTCTTCACAGGGGTCAGATATGCACATTAGGCTGACAGTTTCCCATCCTTCTCTGGCTCCCTCATTTACTTTGCAGGCATTTCTCCCAAAAGTATGCTGCACATCTAATCATCTTGACATCTTCTTCTTGGAAGGGCCTGGTCATATTGCTTGTACCTGTGTAAATGATGGAGGTCTTCTGTCTTTGGAGACTATAACTTAAAGAAAAAAAATCAAAGGTGGAAATTCTAGCTGACAACAGAGAATATATATTTTAGAAAGGCTAAATACCATTGAAATAATGCAAAACTCAATACAAGAATAACAAATTTAAAAAGAGTATTTCATATTTCTGAAAAAAATTACACATTTTAAAATATAACATTTTCTGTTCAAAAAATTTATTCTGAACACAAGGATATTTTATCACTCTTTATACTTAGAATAAATATAATTTTCTGTATGAAAGTCATCATCAGACAAAAACAGATCATCATCAGGAGTCCAAAGGCATAAGACCAACACATTGAGGAAGGATAGACCCTCTATTTGATGTCTCCATAACGATTTCAGCAAGGGCAAAATGGGACCTACTCTCAAACAATCATAGCCTAGCTTCCACTGTCAACTTTGAGACCGGCCAGAACTAATCTCATTAAGCTCATTATCTGTTTATGTCAGTCACCACAAGGAGTCCCAGGATTCTCGGTTTTCCCTCACTGCACACACGTTAATCACTCTACATTATTGCATATCCTTTATTATGTCCGTTTCTTCCATTCTCTTTAATTCCTAAAACCTCTCTAGTGAGCCTTCTGGAATTTATGGTCCATCATAAATAAAACCTTCATGCTCTCTTCTCTAAAAATTACCTTCACTTCAACTGACTCTAAATGAAACTTAAATCTCCCTTAATGATGCTACTGCCTCTGCAGGCACTCAGTTGGAAGCTGTCTGGTTTCACACTGGGCCCACCTTTTTATAAGTGTCCTCTTTGTTCCTCACTGCTAATTTCCGTCTGTAATCTCTCCATGGTCTTAAGTATCTATAACATTGATTAAAATGTCATTACCAGTTTGTCCACACATCGATCACTCAATGAATTTTCTCCAACCCCAATGGTCTCATCGAATTTCTTCAAACTCACCAGAACACACAATTCTCAGGGCCTTATGACTTCTATTCTCTCCCTTGATAACATGCTTTCAAACGTTTGTCTAGCTTGACCTGCTCTATTAACTTAATGTTTTAATCAAATTTCAAAGAAAGCTACCCTGTCTACAGTATATAAAATTGTCATCACTGTTTACTGTGTTTCTTCTACTCCAAGTTTCTCATGTTTTCTTAATGGCAATAGTTTTCATCTGTATCTTCTATCAAGAATTTAAGCTACAGATACATGGATCACGTTCTTCACTGTTGTATAGCCAGGGTCTGCTGTAAAGTAGGTACTCGCTATGGTCTGGATGTTGGTGACTCTTCCCAAAGTCATATATTGGAACATAATACTCACTGTGACAGTAGTGAGAGGTGGGGCCTTTGGGTAGTGAGTAGGTCATGGGGAGAAGCTCTTATGAATGGAATTAATGCTCTTCTAAGAGAGGTTGAATGGGGCTACATTGCCTCTTCCATCATGTGAGGATACAGCAATAAGGCACCATATCTGAAGCATAGAGCAAGCCCTCATTAGACACTGAACCTGCTAGTGGCTTGATCTTGGACTTTCCAGCCTCTAGAACTGTGAGCAATAAATTTCTGTTGTTTATAAATGACCCAGCCTAAGGTATTTTGCTTTAGCAGCCTGAACAAACTAAGACAATATTTAATAAATATTTACTGAATGAATGCAATAAGTTGAATTTATTGCAACTATAATCTTCCTCTCAAATCAGAGAAAAAGAATTTAATATACATTTAAGATAAATAACATTGCTTTCTGTTTCATTCAATATATTTTTATCAGTTTCTTCAGTTATGTGCATGGTTCTCTGTTTATAATACTCACATGAATAAAACATGATTTTATAGCTTGAACATTCCCTTTCCAGGTATACAAACGGTAATAATTATAGAGGTAAAGATTATTTACACATAGATTTCAGTTTTCTATAGCAACTATTTGGAAGATAGTTTTGAAAGGAACAAAATCAGAGACAGGTAAAGCAATTAGGAATGTACACAGCCATGAAGGTGAGAGGTCATGGTACCTTATAATGAATTGATTAGTAGTGATGGAGAGGAACAGACAAATAGAACATATTTAAGTGGTACGATTAGGAAAAAAATGATTTTTAACTTTATTTCCTCTCTCTTTAAAAAATAGGAAAGTATATCTAATAAAGAGATATTAGAGCAGTCAATTGCAAGGGGAAAATAAAAAAATTAACATTTTATTGATTTAATTTTGATGTGACACGAAGAAGACACCTAGAAAAATATCTCCAGAAATATTGGTCTGAATATAAAGCTTGATATTGGAGTCTGGGATAGAGAAATTAATTTGGGAGTGTTCAATATGCACAGGAGTAAATGAGATGGCCGAGGATAACATATAAAGACAGAACAATCATGAGACAAAGAAAAACACTCTAACAATAAGAACTTAGAACATTTACTGAAAGGATACTCATTTAAGAGAGAGAATAAAATGTTGGAAGCAAGGAAGAAGAAAAGGAGGAGAGTGGGGAGGTAAAGGAGGAAGAATTTAACAGTGTAGTACATAGTGTGCTACATATTAGAAGTAAAAGGAGAGATTAGATAGTGTCAAGAATGAAAAAGGAAGCAAAATTCCCAATAGCACTAGAGAAGCTCAGTAGAATAAGAAATGAAATCCAAAATACATAAGAAACTCCAACTGAATAGTAAAACAAAAGCAAATGAAAAACAAAAACTCTGATTTTAAAATGGACAAAGGAGTTTTATAAACATTTCTCCAAAGAAGAAACACAAATGACCAACAGATACATGAAGAGGTGATCAACATCACTAGTCATCAGGAAAATGCAAATCACAACTACAATGAGTTATCACCTCACAGCTGTCAGGATGGATGCTATATATACAGAGATGTTAGGATGGGTATGTCTTTATATATATATATATATATATATATATATAGACAAGTGTTGTGAGGGAGGGAACTTTGTACACTGTTGGTGGTTATGTTCATTGGTACAACCATTAGGAAAAATAGTGTGGAGTTTCCTAAAAAAACAAAACATAGAATTACCATATGATCCAGGAATCCCACATCCTGATATATACATATATCACCAAAAACGAAATCAGTAACTCAAAACATATCTATACTCCCACATTCACTAAGGAATTATTCACAACATCCAAGATAGAAAAATAATGAAAATTTAGTATATACATGGAAAGAAATATTATTTACCCTTAAAAAAGGAAATCCTATCATTCGCAACATCATGGATGCACTTCGATGAGATTATGCTAAATGAATTCAGTCGGAAACAGAGACAAAGACTGCAGGATCACATTTCTATGTGGAATTGTTAAGAATCAAACCCATAGAAGTAGGAAAAAGAGTGGTGGCCCCCAGGGCCTGGGGAAGGAGGAAAACAGGAAGTGTTGATCAAAGGATATAAAGCTTTAGTCATGCAAAATAAATAAGTTCCGGAGATTGCTGTATAACACAAGGTGTAAGGTTAACAATGCTGTGTTGTTGTTTTCTGTTTTTTGTTCGTTTGTTTTTAATTTGCTAGGAGAGTAGATCTTCTATTAAGTGCTTTTGCCACAAAAGCAAAAAAATCAAAAACAGGGAAACACAAATAACCTAAGTGGGGCAGGAGTAAATTTTTTGAGGTGAGAGATAAGTGTATGATATTGTGATGATGATTTCATGGGTATATACTTACCAAAAATGTCATCGAGTTGCATAAAATAAACATACTCAGTTTTTTGTATGCCAATCAAAGGTCAATAAAGAGGAAGACAATTTAAAAAGAGAATTACTATTGGATTTAATATTAGGAGACCACCAATGGCAATCGCAGAGTTTCAGGAGCACAGAGAGCAGCAGAATGCAGGATGCTGCACATTGAATATGAGGTAAAGCTGTTAAGGACATGACAATAACACTTTGATTCCAGATGAAAGTGGGAGCGGGAAATGGGGCAGCAGTTGGATGGGTATTAGGTAGGTAGGAGAGGTTTGAGTTCATTTAGAGGCAAATAAAAGGAAGTAGAAAGGGGGATGCTGAAAGTGCAGTAGAAAGAATAGAAAAAGGGGGATGCTGAAAGTGCAGTAGAAAGAGTAGTTCTGGAAGCAATAGTGAGGAGTGGGATACAGAGCTGAGTTAAAAGGTGTAAGAGAGAAGACAGGAAGACAGGACAGTCGTGAGGGTAGATGTGGATGTAGATTAGCTTGTAGGAAAAGTTCTGGTTAGTTTATGTAAATTAACAGTCTCATTTTGTTTTCCAGGCTGGAGTGCAGTGGGGTGATCTCGGCTCACTGCAGCCTCTGCTTCCTGGGTTCAAGTGATTCTCCTGCCTCAGCCTCCTAAGTAGCTAGGATTACAGGTGGGCACCACCACACCCAGCTATTTTTTCTGTTTTTAGTAGAGATAGGGTTTTGCCATGTTGGCCAGGCTGGTCTAGAACTCCTGACCTCAGGTGATCTGCCCACCTCGGCTTCCCAAAGTGCTGGGATTACGCCACTGCCCCTGGCCATTTCTTAAAAGCTAAAGGAGGTAAGGTTTGTGGCTGATAATTGTAGGCAGGGGTTTTGAATACTAAGCATAAGATATCTGTGTATTCTTGGAATACTCATAAAGGAGGATAAAAGAAAAGGATGTACTAGAGCAAGTAATTGGAATCAAGCCACAGATTTCTTGGGGCACCAAGCTTTACAGTGGTATAATATTCTGTGATAATCACCAGCCACCCCCATGTGTAAATGGTAAGGTGGGCTTTAATTCTGAGTTGCAGTTTGGCCAGAAAAGTGCAGTAAAATAAAAATTACAAGGTAACTGAGATACCTGATGGGGAAGGAGTAGATGATCAGTGATATGGTTTGAATTTGTGTCCCAGCCCAAATTTCATGTCTAATTGTAAACCCCAATTTTGGAGGCGGGGTCCTGGTGGGATTTGACTGGATCATGGGGGCGAATTTCCCTTTTGCTGTTCTCATGATGGTGAGTGAGTTCTCGCGAGATCTAGTTGTTTAAAGATGTGTAGCACCTTCCCCTTCACTCTCTTCTTCTCTGTCCACGTGAAGATGTGCCTGCTTCCCCTTCGCCTTCTGCCATGATTGTAAGTTTCCTGAGGCTTCCCCCGCCATGCTTCCTGTACAGCTTACAGAAGCATGAGACAATTAAACCTCTTTTCTTTGTAAATTACCCAGTTTCAAGTGTATCTTTATAGCAGTGTGAATGGACAAATGCAATGAGTCATATCGTATATGTGGGACTGAGAAGGAAGAGAGGCCAGCAGGAATTGATAGATCAGAAGAAGATAAAACAGTCAAGAATCTTTGCATTTCTTTAAATCAAAGAGTAGAAATGATGTGAGTTACATTGTAGGAAACCTGGATGGATAGGAATATAAGATCAGAGAGAAGGTTATTGAAGTAGAATTTCTCAAACATATTTGTTTCAGATGATTTCACTCTCAAAAAATTATTTGATGTGGAAAGGAGTAAATATTGTGATCATTAACGATGTTCATGAATTTGAGACTAGTAAAGATTTTGGAACCAAAGGAAAATATTAAAATATCCTTGTTTAGTTTTAAAATAAGTAATCTGTCAGAGAAATAACTTGTCTGTGGTCCCACACCTACTTTGTGGAGGAATTACAAGTATTTGTGATGGAATTAGGAACAGAATTAAGATTCTTTTTACAAATATATTAGCTTATTTATTTATTTATTATTGTTATTACCTCTGTTACCTAATATTGGAGAGTGTATTAATATCTTCTTCTTTTTGTCCCTGAAAATGAGGAATCAATTGCTTAAGATAGCAGTGAAACTTTTGTCAACAATATGTCTCAGAACAAATGATAAGCAATGGTAAAAAAGAAAATGTTACTTATCTTTTGCTCATGAAACTATATCTGTCGTTAATAAAATGAGCTCTCCCTCTCTCAGTGTTTGCATATACACCTTATAGAGGAGGGGTGGTAGAAGGCAGGTTAACATTTGAATGGAATTTATTATTGTCTTTTATTATTTTCACATACTAGTCAAGAAAGATATCTAATAAATACAAAAAAGAAAACAATCTTTATATTTGCATATTGAATTGTATTATTTTTCTAGTGTTGATGCAAATATTTTTGCTAAGTCTCCCATGTTGAATCAGAGTTATTCTAGAAGTCCAGAGTTGGCAAGCTGATGTGCTGATTATTGTCTCTTGTAAAAAGAAACGTCTACTTTAGAGGCAGTGTTAAGTGACACTGTGCACACATTTGCATGTATTATTAACACTTTGACAACAGGGGCCGGTGTCTGTGGTGAAGGTAGAACAGGTGCCACAAGCCACTGGGCTGACTCTCACCGTGGTTTCTAGTTAGATTTCAAAAGATAAAGAAAATTGCATCGTCACCTCCCAAAGAAGATATTCTTGGGCACATGTCAAATGATTGTAAATAATTCTATGAAATCAATTGTCACATGAATTGAGTTCGGGACATCTTTCCTTTTGTTTTAGGTAGGGAGGCACTCTTTTCATAGAAACCATAAAAATAGTGTGATGAAATTTTCTGAGTCAATCAGACATTTTGAGTGATTCAGTTAAACTCTAACCCTATTATTGGATACTTATTACATATAGAAAACACAATAGAAGGCCAGGCACGATGGCTCACGCCTGTAATTCCAGCACTTTGGGAGGCTGAGGTGGGCGGATCACTAGGTCAGGAGTTTGGAACCAGCCTGCACAACATGGTGAAACCCTGTCTCTACTAAAAACACAAAAATTAGCTGGGCATGGTGGCGTGTGCCTGTAACCCAGCCACTCGGGAGGCTGAGGCAGGAGAATCACTTGAACCCAGGAGGCGGATGTTACAGTGAGCTGAGATCACGCCATTGCACTCCAGCCTGGTTGCCAGCGACAGAGCAAGACTGCATCTCAAGAAAACAAACAAACAAATAAACAAAACCACACAATAGAAAATAACCCTAAGTCACAGAAATACTTGTATTGATTTACATTAACACTTTTTAAGTACTATATTCATTTAGTACTATATTCATTTGTTAGCTATTTAAGGCAAAGACATATGTACTTATCAACGTATACAAGGTAGTTGAGAACTCAGCTTGATATGATACTAAGAATTTGGACAGTCTGTTCTAGGTGGAGGGAGTATGGAGGAGTAAAAAGAAAGGGAAAAAACTACTAATTTTGAATTATTGCAGCATAAATTTTAGAAGGAGAGATAGAGGCAATGCTACATTAAGCTGGAGAGATAGGCAGAAACTAGATTCTGAAGCAATACTGATTAGATAAAGTCACAACAGAAATCAATCAAGGAGGACAGAAGATGCAAATGTCATTGTGCACAAAAGCTAAAGTCAATATTGTAATTCATCGTGACGTTTTTTCAAATATTATAGGAATTGTAATGAAAATGCAGTCAGCCTTCAGTATCCCTGGGGGATTTGTTCCAGGGCCTCCCCTTGGATACCCAAAATGGAAGATGTTCAAGCTACTGAAAGAAAATGGCATAATATTTGCACATTTTCCCAAGTACTTTCAAGTATTTCTAGATTACTTTTAACACATAATATAATATAAATTCCATGTAAATAATTGTTGTAGTGTATTGTTTAGAATGTACAAACAGGAAGAAAATCTATACATGTTTAAGATAGATGCAATTTTTAAAAACAGATTTTTGATCCACAATTTGTTGAATCCATGGATGAGGAACCGATGTACAAGAAGGGCCACTTGTATGACTTTACATAATCTTTTTAAAATATTTCCATTTTCCAAAAACTAAAATATGTACACATATATTTTAAGAGACATAGTACTTAAAATAAAATTGTGTGGCCTCTTCTCAGTTCTTCACCTACTGGTTACTTTTTAGTGTTTTCTAGTATTAGGTATTATTGCCATTGTAACTTTAATTTGATGATAAAAATATAGTCTACTTATGTCTTGAAAGCCTTCCTCAAGCCTTTTTTTCTAGCCCAACCTAATATTACTTCTGCCCTTTCTTGAATTATATTCAGTAAATAAGTCTATAACTGCTTCTGCAAGCTCACTCTGAGTTTCTGTGACTATCCCTGCCCCACTCCCAACACATTTTTCTTCATAAAGACATTCCCTTCCTTTAATTTCCACTTGTCAAAACCTACTCAAGTTCATCTCTGGAAAGATGCTACTCTTCACATGAAGCTCTAATTAACCAGGGAGAATTGGCCTCTACTTTTGCTCCCACAGATGTGGTTAAACCTTTATTTGGAGACAAGGATTGTTTCTTTCTTAAATTATATATAAACCACCCAAACCTTTGTACAAGATGCTGTTATTGGAAAGAAAGCTAGGCCTTGGCTACTGTTACTTCTCCAACACCATCCTCCTCGTTTGGTTCTGGCCTCTGCAACCCTCTGCGTCTCATAGGCAGGACGGTTCACCTCCACCAGAATTACAGTCTAATCCCAGTGCTCAGGACTAGTTCTGAACAAAGCAGCCTTTAGGCATAATCGATTTAAAGATCAAACCCATTTATACTAGCCACTGACATATTCTATTTTCTACTAAAACACCATGAACCTTTTTACCAGTTACTCTGCATGGTTACCTAGTTGATCATTCCTCTATTATGCTGGACTATTCTGTCAGTTTTTATGGTCTGAAATAATATATTTAAGTCCTTCAGTCTCCACCCAAGGCACTGATTATTGGAGTGGGTGAACATTAAGTGTTCAATAAACATCTTTTGAGTGAATGAATGAATGAGTGAAGTACATGCAGAAATCAGTGAACAAATTGTTAAGACTTTGTGGAATCATGTACTGATTGCCACTGTCCAGGGAAGTACACTCAAAAGAGAGGCCACTCCTTAGTTTCATGTAATTTTTCCCACTATGCAGCCTTCTTTCTGATAAGGGGTATGTTATTGCTAAGGAATGGACTTGCCAAAGTAAATCCTGCCCTCTCTATGTGATAAAGAGAAGGAGGAGAGAGTCCTTTGATGAATAATGTATCTAATATTCAATAATGTTACTAATTACAAGTATCAACATTGCAATATATACTTTGTAAAGTAGTAAGAAAGCATCAAGATTACTTACACTTCATCCTTTATACAGAAGAGTCTTTTAAAAATAAGAAAGGTTGAGTTATTTGCTGAAATTTCATAGTAAATTGCAGCAGAATTGAGAAGACAACCTTGGTTTCCTGTCTCACCATCCGGTGCTCTCTCCATTATAAGCGTATTTACAATTATGGCCTTAATAATGAAGTGAGCTAATATGACATAAACTTCATGCTTCTTGACTAGTGATTACATTTTTACTTATTGCTGTATCACAAAGTTGCCAAGAAGCTTTGTAAAAAAAAAAAAAAAATTGTACAAACTGTGATTTCCTGACACATCAGCCTTTTCTTGATACCAGCTAGGCTGAAGATAACATTTTTTGCCAACTTTTCTCATCTGCCAAATAGCTTTTTAAAAGTAGTAAATATAAAGTAAAATTTCAAAGCAAATGCTCACTCAATTCTCAAGGCAACAATTTAGAAAAGGAAAGCAACAGAAATCTCAGGAGGAGCTTCTAAGAGGTCATGTGGCCTTGGATGGAACTTTGCACTCTCTCAAATCCCTTGAGGAAGGAAAGTCATTTATGCCGGCAGTGCTGGGGCAGAGCGGTCCCTGAGAGTCAGCTGCAGAGCTGCTTGGGATGTGCTCTTCATCCTTTTCCTCCCCAGGAGACTTCTTAGAACACTTGGAGCAATAAAAGAAGGAATCAATTCAACTCTCCTGCTTGTGGAGCAGATTAGGAGATATGGACTAGTGTAAAATACTTTAATTTTCACACTGCTAGAATTTGTTATTACATTGAAGGCTGTTGTATTAGTTTGTAAGGGCTGCCATAGCTAAGTATCATAAAATGGGTGGCTTAGGACCCAGAAGAAATCTATTTCCTCACAGCTCTGGAGGCTAAGCTTAAGATCAAGGTCTCAGCAGGGTTTCTTCTGAAGCTTGGCTCATAGAGTGTCATCTTCTCTGTCTCTACACAGTCTTCCCTCAGTATCTCCCTGTGTCCTCATCACCTTTCCTTATAAGGACATCAGTCATTTTGGATTAGGACCCACACACATGACCTCAAGTTACCTTAATTATCCCTTTGAGATCCAAATACAGTCACATTTTGAGGTAGTGAAGGTTAGGGCCTCAATATAGGAATTTTGGAGGAGCACAATTCTTTAATAAATGTCTTTTACTATCTATAGATCCAACTTCCAACACAAAGTAGAGAACATTTGGGGCCATGCTTTTCGGGAATATGACAATTCTAGATAAAGTGCCAACAAGGCCTTTGCTTTTCTATTGGCAGAAAACCTGGAAGACAGTTCTGAATTGAGCCCCTGCTTAGGTAGCTTGCAGTTAGATTCCAGGACCCTAACATTGAAAACTGATACTTGTTTGTTATTTCCATAACTTAATGTCTATGTTAAATAAAATTCTTGCTTAAAGTTAGGATGGGCTTATGTCAGTGACAGAATCTTGATTCAAGTGTTCATTTATAATAAAACATCAGCTATTTATTTTTTGATGACTAGTTTATTATGGTGTATTAGGGCCAGAACTAATAGGATAGATGTATATATGAAGAGGAGTTTATTAAGGAGTATTCACTCACACAATCAGAAGGTGAACTTCCACAATAGGCTGTCTGCAAGCTGAGAAGCAAGGAAGCAAGTCTGAGTCCCAAAACCTCAAAAGTACGGAAGCCAATAGTGCAGCGTTCAATCTATTGCTAAAGGCCCAGAGTCCCTGGCAAACCATTGGCATAAGTCCAAGAGTCCAACAGATGAAGAACTTGAAGTCAAATGTTAGAGGACAGGAAGTACCCAGCACGGGAGAAAGATGAAAGACAGAAGACTCAGCAAGTTTAGTCTTTCCACGTTCTTCTGCCTGCTTTATTCTACCCACATTGGCAGTTGATTAGATTTTGCCCACCCAGACTGAGGGTGCGTCTGCCTTTCCCAGCCCGCTGACTCAAATATTCATCTCTTTTGGCAGTACCCTCACAGACACACCCAGGATCAATACTTTGCATCCTTCAATCCAATCTACTTGACAGTATTAACCGTGACAAGTCCACCCCTTGTCAACTTAAACCCATACATATTTCCTGGAATCATATATTCAAATAAAGACAATAATAAGGTCATAATTACACCTAATGTAATACAACTATCCTTCATACAACCAGAAGTGTACTAATCCTTAACTTAAATGCTGTTTCATGAAGTTAACAACACTTAAATGCTGACATGAAGTCAGTCATTCTTATGTCATATGATAAAGGAAAAAGGAAATAAAGTGAAGATATTTTATTAGTACAAGTGTACACATTCACGAACATGTTCTTAACAAAATAAGAAGGAAATACTCATGACAATTAGTCCTCATTTCTGCAACTGGTCATGTTGTTGTAAGCTGGTATTGATGACTACCTTCCTCTACTTGCTGTAGAAGTACATTATGTGTTTCCTTTGACTTCAGCAAGCACCTCAGCAGGTTGTAGTTTTTTACCTGGTGGAGCGACCCAAACCTTCATTCCCGAAGAGTCTGATCCATTTGTAGTCCTGCCTGGATTGGGTTGTTGTAGTTTCCCATTGACCTTAATCACAGAGCATGGTAATACTAAGGGACAACGGATCTGTTGTATTCCATGTATACTCTTCCTTACCTCCATTATGGAGTAGTACACAGATTTCATCTTGGTAGTCTGGGTAAATCACCCCAGCAAATACTGTAACTCTCTTCTAACCTGTTGACTTAGAGGTAGGAGAAGCCAAAAATGGCCAGATGGTAACCTTAACTTCCAGTTTAACGGAATCATTGTTGTATCTCCTGGTGGCAGCATTCCTCTCTCTGGAACTAAGACCTCTAAGCCAGCAGAACATAATGTCATGGGAATATGAAGCAAGAATTTTGCTAGTGTGTCACTAGAGGTGATGATGAATGGTGCCACTTCCACTTCCACCACTCGATTCCTGGACCTGGGAATCCTGGTTATGGGAGAAAGAGTACCATATTTTGGATGCTGATTCAGACTATATAAAGATTTCTGGAGAACTTTGCCCTAGTCCTGCAAAGTGTTGTCACATAGTTAGCATTAGAATTGTGACTTCAAAAGACCATTCTACAGTTCTATCAATCCAGCTGCTTCATGGTGATGGGAAACATGGTAAGATCAGTGAATTCCTTGAGCATGAACCCATTGCCACACTTCTTTAGCTGCGAAGTAAGTGCCTTGGTCAGAGGAATGTTGTGTGGAATATCATGACAGATAAACTATTTTGTGAGTTCATGGGTGGTAGTCTTGGCAGAAGCATTGCATACAGAATAGGCAAACCCATATCCAGAGTAAGTGTCCATTCCCGTGAAGATAAACCGCTGCCCTTTCCATGATGGAAGAGGTCCAATATAATTGACCTGCCGTCAAGTAGCTGGCTGATCACCCTGAGGAATGGTCCCATATCAGAGGCTCAGCGTTAGTCTCTGCTGCTGGCAAATTGGGCCCTCAGCAGTGGCTGTAGCCAAGTTAGCCTTGATGAGTGGAGTTAGCCTTGATGAGTTCATGTTGCTGAGCCCATGCATAACCTCCATTCTTGCCACCATGACCACTTTGTAATTGCCCAATGGGCCAGTGACAGGGGGGCTGGGGAAAAAGGGTTAGTGGTGTCCACAGAATGAGTCATCCTCTCCACTTTATTATTAAAATCCTCCTCTGACGAGGTCGCACTTTGGTGAGCACTCACATGGGATACAAATGTATTCACAGTTTTTGACCTCTCAGAGAGGTCTATCCACATACATCTTCCCCAAATTTCTTTGCCACCAATTTTCCAATCATGCTTTTTCCATGTCCCTGATCTTCCAGCCAAACCATTGGCTACAGCCCATGAATCAGTATATAATTGCACATCTGGTTATTTCTCCTTCCAAGGAAAGTGCATAACCTGGTGCATTGCTCAAAGTTCTGCCCACTGGGAAGATTTACCTTTGCTACTGTCCTTTAGGGATGTCCTAGAAAGGGGCTGTGGTGCTGCAGCTGTCCACTTTTAGGTAGTGCCATTGTATCTGGTATCATGCATAAACACCTGTAAACCAGGTTTGGTATCGTGCTGAACCATCAGTAAACCAGGCCCTAGTCTTCTCTTCCTCTGTCAATTAATTATAGAGAACTCCCCATGAGGTCATTGGTGCAGGCTGTGGGAGGGAAGGCAGGAGAGCAGGAGTGAAGGTCATAGGCATTTGATCTACTTTCTCATGTAACTTGCTTTTGCCTTCTGGACCACGTATATACCATTGCCATTTGATGATGGAATGCTGTTGTGCATGCTCAACTTAATGGCTAGATGAATCAGAAAGCACCCAGTTCATGATAGGCAGTTCAGGTTGCATGGTGACTTGATGACCCACAGTTAAATATTCAGTTTCTACCAAAGCCCAGTGACACGGTTTGGCTGTGTCCCCACTGAAATCTCATCTTGAATTGTAGCTCCCATAATCCCTATGTGCCATGGGAGGTACCCGGTGGGAGGTAATTGAATCATGGATATGGGTTTTTCCATGCTGTTCTTGTGATAGTGAGTAAGTCTCATGAGATCCAATGGTTTTATAAAGGGTAGTTTCCCTGTGTATGCTCTCTTGCTTGCTACTATGTAAGATGTGCCTTTGTTACTCCTTTGCCTTCTACCATGATTTTGAAGGCCCCAGTCATGTGGAACTGTGAGTTCATTAAACCTCTTTTTCTGTATAAATTTCCTAGTCTTGGGTATTTCTTATAGCAGTGTGAGAATAGGCTAATACAGTAAATTGGTACTAGTAGAGTGGGGTACTGCTATTAAGATACCTGAAAATGTGGAAGTGACTTTGGAACTGGGTAACAAGTAGAGGTTAGAACAGTTTGGAAGGCTCAGGAGTAGACAGTAAAATGTGGGAAAGTTTGGAACTTCCTTGAGAATTGTTAAACAGTTGTGACCAAAAAGTCCAGGCTAAGGTGATCTCAGATGGAAATGAGAAACTTATTGGGAACTGGAGCAAAGGTGATTCTTGCTACACTTTAGCAAAAAGACTGGTGGCATTTTGCCCCTGCCCTAGAGATCTGTGGAACTTTGAACTTGGGAGAGATGATTTAGGGTATCGGGTGAAAGAAATTTCTAAGTAGCAAAGTATTCAAGATGTGACTTGGGTGCTCTTAAAAGCATTCCGTTTTATTCATTCACAAGGATACAATTTGGAATGGCTTAGGTTTGAAAGGGAAGCAGAGCATAAAAGTTCAGAAAATGTGCAGCCTGATGATACACTAGAAAAGTAAAACCCATTTTCTGAGGAATAATTCAAGCTGGCTACAAAAATTTACATATGTAATGAGGAACCAAATGTTACTCACCAAGACAATGGGGAAAATGACTCCAGAGCATGTCAGAGGTCTTCACAGCAGCCCATCCCATCACAAGCCAGGAGGACTAGAAGGGAAAACTGGCTTCGTGGGCCAGGCCCAGGGCCTTGCTGCATTGTGCAGTTTTAGGACTTGGTGCCCTGAATCCCAGCCATGGCTAAAAGGGGCCAATGTACAGCTCAGGCCATAGCTTCAGAGAGTGTAAACCCAAAGCCTTGGTGACTTACACTTGGTGTTGGGCCTGCAGGTATACAGAAGTCAAGAATTCAGATTGGGGAACCACCACCTAGATTTCAGAAAAATGTGTGGAAATGCCTGGGTGTCCAGGCAGAGGTGTGCTGCAGGGGTGGAGTCCTCCTGGATAACCTCTGCTAGGGCAATGTGGAAGGGAAATATGGGGCAGGAGCCTCCACATGGAGTCCCCACTGGGACACCACCTTGTAGAGCTGTGAGAAGAGGGCCACTGTCCTCCAGACCCCAGAATGGTAGATCCACTGACAGCTTGAACCATGCACCTGGAAAAGCCATGGGCACTCAATGCCAACCCATGAAAGCAGCCAGGATGGGGGCTGTACCCTGAAAAGCCACAGGAGCAGAGCTGCCCATGACCACAGGAACTAACCTCTTGCTTCAATGTGACCTGGAGTCAAAGGAGATTATTTTGGAGCTTTAAGATTTGACTGCCCAGCTGGATTTTGAACTTACATGGGGCTGGTATCCCCTTTGTTTTGGCCAATTTTTCCCACCGGGAATGGATGTATTCACCCAATGTCTGTACCCACATTGTGTCTAGGAAGTAACTTACTTGCTTTTGGTTTTACAGGCTTATAGGCGGAAGGGACTTGCCTTGTCTCAGATGAGACTTTGGACTTGGACTTTTGAGTTAATAATGCAATGAATTAAGGATTTGGGGACTGTTGGAAAGCCATGATTGGTTTTGAAATACAAGTACATGAAATTTGGGAGCGGTCAGGGGCAGAATGATGTGGTTTGACTCTGTGTCCACACCCAAATCTCACCTTGAACTGTAGCTCCCACAATCCCCATGTGTTGTGGGAAAGACCTGGTGGGAGGTAATGTTCTCATGGGAAAAGGTTTTTCACGTGCTGTTCTCATGATGGAGAATAAGTCTCAAGAGATCTGATAGTTCCATAAAAGGCAGTTTCCCTTGCACATGCTCTCTTGCCTGCTGCCATGTAAGATGTATGTTTGCTCTTCCTTTGCCTTCTGCCATGACTTTGTGAGGCCTCCTTAGCCATGTGGAACTGTGTTCATTTAACCTCTTTTTCTTTGTACATTACCCAGTATTGGGTATTTCTTATAGCAGTATGAGAATGGAATAATACAACCAGTAACAGGCCAAGAGCTGTCTCTCAAAAGGAGAGTAGCTTTCTGTGGAAGATGGCAGGGCCTTGCTCCAAAATCCTAGAGGCCTCTGCTGTGATCCACCTATGGGGGCCTGCCAAAGACTCCAAATAGCATCCATACCTGCCTGTGACACTGCAAGCACCATTGGATCTGCTGGATCATATGGCCTAAGTGGCAGAACAGCTTGCACAGCATCCTGAACCTGTTGCAGAGCCTTCTCCTGTTCTGCACCCCACTCAAAACTGGTAGCCTTTTGGGTCACTTATTAAATTGGCTGGAGTAACACACCCAAATGAGGAATGTGTTGCCTCCAGAATCCAAACTGGCCCAGTAGGAGTTATGCTTCTTTCTTGGTTTTAAGAGGGGCCCAATGCAGCAACTTATCCTTCACCTTAAAAGGAATATTTGACAGTCCCCATGCCACTGGACACCTAGAAATTTTACTGACATAGAAGGTCCCTGAATTTTAGTTAAATTTATTTCCCATCATCTGACACACAAATGTCTCACCAATAAGTCCAGTGTGTTTGCTGCTTCTTTCTTATGGATCCAATCAGCATAATGTTGTCAATGTAGTGGACCAATGTAATATCTTGCGGAAGGGAAAAGCAATCAAGATCTCTGTGAACAGGATTATGATGCAAAGCTGGAGAGTTGATATACCCCCTAGGTAGAGCAGTGAAAGTATATTGCTAGCCTTGCCAGGTGAAGGCAGATTGCTTTTGGTGGGTCTTATGGAATGGAGAAAAAAGAATGGAGAAAACGGCATTTGACAAATCAATGATTGCATACCAGGTACCAGGAGATGTATTAGTTTGTTCAAGCAATAAAACCACATCTAGTACAGCAACTGCAACTGGAGTAACTACTTAGTTAAGCTTACCATAATCCACTGTCATTATTAAAGATCCAACTGTCTTCTGCACAGGCCAAATAGGAAAGTTGAACAGGGATGTGATGGGAATCACCACCCCTGCATCTTTCAAGTCCTTGATGGTGGCACTAATATCCGCAGTCTCTCTGGGAATGCAATATTGTTTTTGATTTACTATTTTTCTAGGTAGAGGCAGCTCTAATGGCTTCCATTTGGCCTTTCCCACTATAATAGTCCTCACCTTACCAATCAAGGAGCCAATGTGGGGAATCTGCCTGCTGCTATGTATGTCTACGCCAATTATGTATTCTGGCACTCAGTGCCCTCAGCCTCATTGGGGTCCTCCCACACATCCCGCATTCCAAGTTGCAGGGTCCCATATATTTTTCCAATTAATACCCTCACTTTAACAGTAGACAGCTGGTGAGGCTGAGCACATACTTTTGTTGCAGGTCAGCCACTAGCATGATAAGAGCTTGTGTCTGATTTTCCACAATTTCAGCCCTTTGTCTACAGGAGATCAGATTCTCACCCAGGGCAATCTTTTAGAAGATTTGAAGCTCAGTGTGTGCTCTGGAGCTGGGAGGTAGAATCTCCCAGCTCATCATTTTCTTTCATCATTTTGTCCAGCAAACATAGAAGCAACAAACCAATTTCATTATGTTCCATGGTTCTCCACATATGGTCAAAGATGTCATCTATAGAGTCACTAAACTCCTTGCCTCTCATGAGCGGTGAATCAGGAGTATCAAATGTATTTATTTTGCATAGCTCTCTCAATAATTCATGCAAAGGGCTATCAGTGTTCTCCATACTATTAGAAGTAGAGTCCTTATCATTTTGGGGTCTAATAATATTAAGCAGTCCACTCTTGAAACTCTCAGACCAACTAAAGAATTCCATCCTTAAAATTCTGTTCCTCTCAAACCACTTCTGGTACCAAAATCTGTTCTGGTCAGGATTCTCTGGAGGGACAGAACAAATAAGATAGATGTATGATTAAAAGGGAGTTTATTAAGGACTATTGACTCACACGATCACAAGTTGAAGTCCCACAAGAGGCTGTCTGCAAGCTGTGGAACCAGGAAGCCAGTCTGAGTCTCCAAACCTCAAAAGTAGGGAAGCCAACAGTGCAGCTTTCAGTCTGTGGCCAAAGGCCCGACCCTGGCAAACCCCTGCTGTAAGTTCAAGAGTCCAAAAGCTGAAGATTTTGGGGTTCAATGTTCAAGAACAGGAAGTACCCAGCATGGGAGAAAGATGAAGGCCAGAAGACTCAGAACGTCCTCTTATTCCACCTTCTTCTGCTCGCTTTATTCTAGCTGCACTGGCAGTTGATTAGATTGTGCCCACCCACATTGAGAGTGGATCTGCCTCTTCCAGTTTACTGACTCACATCTTAATCTTTTTTGGCAACACCCTCACAGATGCACCCAGGAACAATACTTTGCATCCTTCAATCCAATCAAATTGACATTTAATATTAACCATCACATATAGATAGCAAAATTTTCTAGGCAGCGAAGATGTGATACGCAGAAAAATGCTCCCCAAACATATCTCTGCCATAATCTTTTGTGAATATGTTACCTTTGATAAAGCAAAACATCAGCCAAATTACATTTAAAGGAGTTTAACTGAACAATTAACGATTCACGAATTGGGCAACCACAGAATCACAGCAGATTCACAGAGACACCAACACAGTTATGTGGTAGAAGAAGATTTATAGACAAAAATAGGGACATGACAAACAGAAATTGGAAGTTAGGCACAGAATGGCTGGATTGGTTAGAGCTCAGCATATGCCTTATTTGAACACAGTTTGAACACTCAGTAATATATGAATGGTTGAAGTATCGCTGCTGGGATTGGCCAAGACTCAGCTACTATTACAGGCACATACTCCTGAGTTAGGTTTTCAATCTTGTCTATTAAGCTAGATTACAGTTTATCCACAAGGACTCAAATATAGAAGCACAGTCAGGCCATTAGTTTGCCTTAACACCTTACATGGCAAAAGGGACTTTGCAGACAGAATTAAGGTTATGGACCTTGAGCTGGGGGATATTATCTTGGATAAGTCTGATAGGCCGAATCTAATCATATGAGTCTATAAAAGTGGGGAAACGTTCATGTCTGTAGAGAGCCAGAAAAAACTGTAGCATGAGAGAGAGAGAGTTTCCATGTTACTGACTTTAAAGGTGGAGGAAAGTATCATGAGCCAAGAAATGTGGGAATTGTCTAGAAGTTGGAAGAGGCAAAGAAACAGATTTAACTTGATAGTCTAGGAAAGAGTACTGTCAACATCTTGATCTTAGCCCACTGAGACCTGTTTTGAACTTCTGACCCATATAACTCTAAAATAATACATTTGTGGTTTTTGTTTAAGCCACTAACCTTCTGCCAATTTATCATGGCACAATAGAAAACACATACAATAATTTAAAGTTGTAATTTTTGAAGATTTTTGTGCAACTTTGTCTAAAAATTCTATCATTACATGAATTTATCTTCTTATTTATAATCTTAAATACAGCAAGTGACATATACATTTAAAGATTGAAACCTCTGATAATGTTATTAATTTTTGATCATCCTTTATTTAACACAGATCTGAATGCTATTCTACTTTTTATGTAAAAAATTTCTAAGCCCTTGGTAAGTACAAATAGTTGATTTTTATACAAGATTTTAAAAGATACATGATAAAGTAAAGATTTTGGTAAAATCTATTATTGTAAAGAATACCATATAAAAGCAGACTGGAACATACTTGATTACTAGACAAGGCATGCTGCCTACATCCGTTCATTAAACACAGAACCCTGAGAGTAATAGTATAATAAAAATGTGAGAAAACATTACTTTGTAATGTTAAATGCATTAAAAAGAGAAAACATGACTTCCTTCTTTTTATGCCTACATAATATTCTACTACGTATGAATACTAAGTTTTCTTTATCCAATCCACTGTTGATGAGTACCTGGGTCGATTCCATGTCTTTTCTATTGTGAATAGTTCTGTGGTGAACGTACTGTGCATGCATCTTTTTGGTGGAATGATATTATTTTCCTTTGGAAATAGATGAAGCTGAGAACTCTAAAGTCCCAATTCACCTGATTCTCTGTCAACAGGAGTGCCAGTTCATGTACACTCATCTGAAGAAATTAGCCTTCTATATATGCACACTGCTTATATGAAATGCACACTGCTTTTTTGAAGGGCATTGCATTGAGTAATAATTAAAATGACCACTGGATTGTATTGCTGTTTTATCTCATGTCCTTTTCTAACAGCGTGTTTATTTTTACTGCAGTTGCTACTTTTGTTTCCACAACCCTTGGTGTCACTTTTCTCTCCTACAGCACTTCTAATATTGCTGATATAAATCATTTTCTCCTCTCCTTCCCCCTCTGAAGAAGATGGTGATATTGATTAATATGGTGATAATGTTGATAATGATGATGATAATGGCGAAGTTTAAAGAAGAGGCTTTTAATTATTTTATTTTATATTTTTAACATTTTAACTTTAAAACTGATTAGTGTGATTTCTGACCTGAACATTTGACTATAGATTACATATAATTATGTGATTTTAACATTTATTTTTCGAACAAGAACATTATAATTTTGTAGTTTTTGATTAAGTCAGTAAGTTATTTCCTAATAAGTATCTTCATGTTCTGGGAAGATATTTAAGTCATAAAGCAATGACCTGTAATTGACAATTACATTACTTTTTTCAAAGAAAGTGTAATAAATATATAGTATTCAAGATATTTAAAAACATCAATCTGAATTTTAATCAGAGTTACCCAAATCTAAACCTATTTAAACACAGATGAGTCAACCTGCCAGTGAATCCTGGGGGCCCAGGGCAACGACAGGATTTGTGCTTGGATTGTTCTTTCGGTAGATTTGATCAAATGGTATTAATGTGATTTGAACTCTCAAATTCCAGCCAGAGCCTAGAAAATCTTTTATTTAATCCCCTTGCTACCTGAAAGCACCGAGTTTAACACGCCTCCAGTTCTAATCCATTAACGTTAACAACCTTCAGAGCCATTAGCGATAACAACTTCCTCCGTCACAGTTTCTCATAGTAACCCCCTGTGAAGAATTTATACAAAAAGTAGATCAAGGGAGAATAAACAAATTCACATCTTTTAACACACTGATGCTAGCCATGGGGACAAAGTGTGTGGTCAAGGCTTCTGTGTACACACATCAAGCTAAGAATTCAGCAGACTCCATTGCCACCGTTCCCATGTTCTTATTTACTTCAGGATGCAAATTCATGTCCTACAGGGCAAGCTAGGTTTATAATGCCACCTTTCTCCCTTCTGGAGTTTACAAACAACTGTCAGATGGACAGAGAGCCAGTGGTGAGGGAGGCTGCAGAGTTGCAGTCATTTGCTGTAAACTCAATTCTTCTTCCTTTCTGCCTGCTTTGAGATACTGCAAGAACCAAGTATTTTGAAGACTGCCCCTTCAAATCATGAAAACTTTTAAATGCCTCCTCTCGTGTCACCTGGACATTTGGTTTTGATTTCGCATTTGCAAACTAGGGGTGGATTTAGTATCCCATTCTGGCAGTGGTTTTAGACCTGCCGCTGGGCCTACATTGCATTTGCTCTTCTCTCTTTTGTTGGCCTTTTTTCAGAACACTGCCTGGCAGCAAGGTGGGACTGGGGTTTGGGCAGCAGAGACAAATGCTGGGATTAAGTGATTTTTCTTTTTTACTTACTGTTATTTAAACTCTGGATATTCTCTGTCTTAAATCATATTGAGGGCCTTGCATTTGTGTAGATTTTTTTTGCTTTATTTTTCTCCATTGTTTTTCAGCTACTTGGAAATTTCCAATTTTTTAAATCATAAAACAAAAGTCATAATTGGAAAGTTCTTTAAGGGGTCTTGTGGTCTAGTCTCCTCCCTTTGGGTGGTTTATGAAGTGCCACCCTATTCAAGTGCTGTGGTATGTGAACTCGATGAAAAAGTATTCGGTTAGAAGTAAGGCCTGTGTAGAATCCTAACACATTGTAAAACATTCCATGGTACCTAGAACCTCATTACATTGTTTCATCTTGCAAGTTTCAATAATTTCAGGATGACATTCCAAAATTTGGGCGAATATAACAAATAGCATGCTATGGTTAAAAGTTAATTGCTAATGAAAATGCAAGAATTAATTTTATTTTTGTTATATTACAGGGAAAGAAAAAAGGATTTTATTCATTGGTAGAACTGCAAAGATGTAATAATTTTAATTAATAATTTTTTTTTCTGAATTCTTTATTTCGGAACTAGCTGAACAGATTTTTATTTGAGTTTCCCTTAACGTAGAGGATAACTAACTTGTCGTAAATAGTAACTGAATGGAGTTAAAAGTCAAAATTTCAAGGTTCTTGTTCATATTCAACTACATACTTCCAATGTTTTGTTAGATTATTTTAACGTTATTCACAGTTATCAATATCAATGATTTATAACCTCAACTTCTTTGTATAACAACAAACATTATTGTTACCTTAAAGGAATCCTGATTCAGACCCCAAGAATGGGTTCTTGGATCTTATACAAGAAAAAATTCAGGTTGAGTCCACAAAGTAAAGTGAAAGCAAGTTTATTCAAAAAGTAAAGTAATAGAAGAATGGCTACCACATAGACAGAGCAGCAGTATGAGCTGCTTGTCTGAGTATACTTACAATTATCTCTTGATTATTTGCTAAACAAAGGGTAGATTATTCAATAGTTTCCCAGGAAAGGGGCAGGGATTTTCCCTAACTGAGGGTTCTTCCTCTTTTTAAAATGTGTAGGGTAACTTCCTGATGTTGCCATGGCTTTTGTAAACTGTCCTTGGGCTGGTGGGAGTGTCTTTAAGCATGCTAATGTATTATAATTAACATATGATAAACAGTGAAGATGACCAGGAGTCACTTTCATCACCATCTTGGTTTTGGTGGCCTTTGGCTGGCCTCTTGACCACACCGTGTTTTGTTAGCAGGGTCTTTGTGACCTGTATTTTGTGTTGATCTCCGGTCTCATCCTATGACTAAGAATGCCTAACCTCCTGGGAATGCAGCCTCAACCTCTTTTTATCTAACCCCTATTCAAGATGGAGTCACTCTGATTTGAATGCATCTGACACTATGACCTCATTTTGTTGTTGTTGCTGTTGTTGTTATAGTTCAGGTAAATGGATTACATGCACTTTGTGCTTCACTGTGGGTAGTTTTGATCCTTCACTCATTTGGTGGTATGGCTGATATGCACTTTGGCACTATTAATTTTCAAATTATGTGTACTGCACCATGAGGATGATAAAAGCCTAAAGAACTCACAGCCATACTGCACATGCCTTTAGAGCCATCGGCATGCCATGTTAATGGCTATACAGTCTGCCAAGCATCCTCATGCTAGCAAATATCTTAATATTCTTATGGCTGATGATTTAACATGAGATAGAATAAAAAGGATCACAGGCTCTAACTTAATTTCATTATTAAGACACCCTGATCTTCACCACTTTAGAGAATTTTTTGTTCCTAGCATCACCAGCTTTGTCTTTTCAAATAAAAGCTTCTCCCATTTATGTTCTCGCTATGACTTCTCCTCTAACTCTCTTCTTTTAACCCCCTGGAAAAAAGTTCTCAATGAATCCATACGTCTTTTTCAACTTATACCAATATTTAAAGAAGCACATTTCTTTTTAGCTCTTTAGATTAAAAATGGAAATATATTAGTTACTGGCCTATGGAGCAATACATTATTATTTAGGGAGTTTTGATGTGAGAAGGGTATGAAAACTCAACATTTCAAGTTTATCTTGTGAGCTAGATTCTATCATCTATTTCCTTGATTGCTGCTGTTTTATAGGCTAACTCATCACTGTGGCCCCTTTATAGTCTCAGATTCGTATTTTCTGTTTTCTTTTTTCTGACTTTATGCCTGTTGCTTTGCTAGCTTGATTCTTGTTATAGGTTTTGCCAGAATCCATATCTTTGCTTTGAGATAAAGTTTTAGCTAAGAGTTTGGTGTGATCAAGAAAACCCTATTATCTCTGCATTAGTTCATTCATTTATTACGACAACTTCATTAATTGAACATGATGTGATAACTACTTTGGTAGAAACTAAAGGTCTAGTCCTGATGCTTGCTATAAAGAAACTCAGTGGAGTAGAAAAAATATTAGAATATAATATGGGAAGTGATACGATTGAAGTGCAGGGTGTCTTGAGAATGCAGACAAGGCACAGTACAAGGGAAATACTAAATTTATCTAGGAGTGGAGTCAAGAGAGCAGTCAGAAAACTGTGCAAAACAGGTGGCTTCTGATCTGAGTCATGAAAAATTAGCAGCAGTTCAGTAGTGAAGTCCTTTCACCCTGTCTACTAACTCTTTACTTCCAACAAATATCTCCAATGTTACAACATCATTTTTTCTGCTTTATGTTTTTCTCCTGTTACCACCCTATTTCACTTTTTCTCATCAGGGCTCACCTTCTTGGAAAAGTCATTTAGATTTTCTCCATTTTCTTAAAAACCAGACACTCATCAGTCATAGCTATCCAGATGCTGCTCCAGCCACTACACAAACACTATTTGTCAGTCTTCAGAGATGACATCCTAATTGCCAAATTCAATAGCAGCTTTTCTCAATTATCTTATTTGACCCGTGTGTATTGTTTGGCACAGGTTACCACTTCCTTCCTGAAACTCAGCCATTGGTTCACTTTATGCTATCACTTTCTCCTGATTTTCCCCATTTCTGGATGCACATTTAAAATCTTCCTTACGCAATTTCTCTTTCTCCTCATCCTTTGTAAACAGTGATAGAGAACATACAGCTCTATGGTTCTCTTTGATTAATACATTACATTATTTAATAATAGCTAAGTGTAAGATTCCTGATCTATAGAACTGATGACTGGACTTGTGTTTCTCTGGTCTAGATAGCCAGACTGCAGAGGCATCGTTATTCTGATGCCAGTTGATCTGTGTGTAGTGTTGGTAAGGGGCCTACTTTATGTAAGATTCTAAGGGTAAGAAATGTATATATAGGTAGTTAACAAATCATATGCTAATAACAACTTAGGATTATTTCCTTATCTTCTGCTTCCATTAGTATTCTTGAATGCCTTATTAGGTTTGCAAATATAATTTTATTTTGATTTATATTTCTGCTTGTTTGTATGAAATCCATTTGCTTTATTGTTGTTTTCTATTTACAATGTATCTCAGAGCAACTGGGAGCTCAATGCCTCTCCAGTCTTCAATCATGCATTTATTCACTCCTTTCATGTCATTAAGGATGATGTTCAATGGGAATAGGATGATGATCCATCCTAAGAGCACCTCATTAGACACTCCTCCCCAACTGTAGAGTGAGCTATTTATCCAGTCCCTGTGACCAGCCTTCTCTCACCTCCGTTTCGGCAATAGCTACTTTAACTAGGCTGTCATCATTGATCAATTTCCCAAATTTCCTTTCTTCATTTTTCTCTTTAAAAAATGAGAGCTGTATCTAACCCATTATCGACGGCTCATTGATTTTTATGTTCCTCCTTATTTGTTACCAGGCTTGTATTTTCTCTGCCCTCTTTTCTTCTCTTTCAACATTTAAAAGCTCTACTCGGTGATATTACTAATATGTCTCTGTGTTGCTCTTCGCCAGTGTTCCTTACTGAAATTTCCTATCTTGGATTCTGTTTTCCATTTTTAACTGACTCTTGTTTGTTCGTATATCTTGTATAATAAGTTAAACTGCTGGAAGGTAAAATAGAAAAACAAAAGCATGTTGTATGTGCTTTTGAATTGAGCATTTTATAAATTATGTTTTTTGATCATCACAAACATCTTTCACACAATTTTCTCCAATATTGTTCAGCAATTGGAAACTCTTTTTTTTTTTTTTTTAAGAAATATTAGTGAACTGCTGTGATGTAGAAGAGATTGGAAAAACTGAGAAGAATCTGCAGCTGTAGGAAACATAGTTTAAGAACTTTGCCTTTGATTATCACCTTGCTGGTAGAACAAGTATAGTAGCTGTTGCTAATGATGTACCTGGGTGCTGGAGAAAACATGCTCCAGAAATCAACTTCATTTGCCAAGTTTCAGGACTGACAAGATAAAGTTGCTTTTTTATAGTTATTCATTAAAATTTTTATTTTAAGTGGAATCTTATACAACATTCATTCTATGTATTTAAATATTATCATTACAAATATATTTTACTTTTCATGTACTTGGGGATTTTTTTAAAGGGAACGACTATACATTAAATAAAACAGTAATTACAGAAAATTCCAGGGACAGATTTGTAGAAGTATCTGAATTATCCAATATATGAGTTGCATGCCTCTTAACTTTCTGGAGAAAAAAACATAGAATTAAGCATTTCTTATAATATAGAGATATAAAGAGAGGAATTAAATCTTATAGCTCTATAAAGATAACATTCAGATATTTTACCTTTCTATTATTAACAACGTTGTTATATTTTATTTGTACCTACTAAATCAGTGACACCTTTTCTATTCCTCTTCTTGCCTATATTCCTGAATAGTACGTAGCCTTTATATATCATATTTTATAAATCTTATATGCTTTTACTTTATTAAAAAATTAAAAATAATTGTTCAGTACTGTTAATAATTGACATTTTTTCCTTTGAGTATTCCCTTTCTCAATATTTTTTGCTTCCATTTATTTTGTTACTTTTCAAAGTTCCTAAAAGGGAATGTGAGTGTACCTGTGGCAATTTGGGAAATTAAGTTATTCAGTCTTAATACAGTAACCCACACACACTTAATTTCTGTGACCTCCAATTTTGACTTTTGACTTTTTTTTTTTTTCATTTTGAGAATAGATATCTTCTGGAACTACCTTTCAACTTTGTCCTTCTGTACCTGGCTTATCTAACTTAACTTGCCTTCCAGGTTTATTCATGTTGTAACAAATAGAAATATTTCCTTTTTATGATTACATAGCATTTTATTGTATGTATCTGCCATGTTTTCTTTATCCCTCTGTGGACATTTAGATTGCTTTCATATCTTGGTTATTGTGAATAATGCTGCAATGAACTTGAATGTGCAGATATCTCTTTAAGATACTGATTTCATTTCCTTTAGATATATACCCTGTAGTGGAATTGCTAGATCATATGGTAGTTCTATTTTTAATTTTTGATGGAACCTCCATACTGTTTCCATAACGGCTGCACTAATTTACATTAACAACAACACTTTTATTTCCATGCTTGCCAACATATATCTTTTGTCTTTTTTGATAGAAACGACTTTAACAGGTGTAAGATAATCTATTGAGGGTTTTTTAAAATAGTTTTTTTTTGATAGTTTTACATATTTGGGGGATACATGTGATATTGATACATGCATATAATATAATGATTAAACCAGGGCAATTGGGAGATTCGCCTTTTATATGTAGGGAACATTCCAATTCCTCTCTTCCAGAAATTTTGCACTCTACAACAAATTATTGTTAAAGTTACCCTACTGTACTATCAAACCTTTCTCTAACTGTATTTGTGTATGCACTAACTAGCCTTTCTTCTATCCCTGGCCACTACCCTTCCCAGCCTCTGGAACTACCCTCTAACTCCATGGGATCCACCTTTTTAGTGCTCACTTATGATTGAGAACAGGCGGTATTTCTCTTTCTGTGCCTGGCTTATTTCATTTAACACAACTTCCAGTCCCATCCATATTGCTGCAGATGGCAGGATTTCAATTTTTTTTATGGCTGCAGATATCTACCACATTTTCTTTATCTGTTCACCCATTGATGGATACTTAGGTAGATACTATATCTTGGCTATTGTGAATATAGCTGGAATAAACAGAAATACAGATATCTCTGTGATATACTGATTTCCTTTCTTTTGGAGATCGATCTATCTATCTATCTATCTATCTATCTATCTATCTATCTATCTAGAGAGAGAGGGAGAGAGAGAGCTCAGTGAAATTGCTGAATCATGAAATAGTTTTATTTTTAGTGTTTTGAGTACCATCCGTACTGTTTTCCTTAGTGACTGTACTAATTTACATTGCCATGAACAGTGTATGAGCACTCCCCTTTCTCTACTCCCTTGCCAGCATGTTTATTTCCGTCTTTTAGGTAAAAGCCATTTTAACTGGGGTGAAAGGATAACTCATTGTAGTTTTGATTTACATTTTCCTGGTGATTAGCAATGCTGAGGTTTTTTTTTTTTTTCATTAAAAAAGCCTTTTATATGCCTTCTTTTGAGAATTGTCTATTCAGATATTATGTTCATTTTTATGTTTAACTTTCATTTTAATTTCAAGGGTACAAGTGCAGGATGTGCAGATTTATTACATAGGTAAACGTGCGTCATGGGGGTTTGTTGTACAGATTATTTCATCACCCAGGTATTTCATTCATCTTTAAATTAAATTATTTGTGGGTGTTTTCTTCTTTTTGCTATTGAGTCGTTTGAGTACTTTATGTATTCTGATTATTCAGTCCTTTTGGGATGGATCGTTTAAAAAAGTTTTTCCCTATTCCATTGGTTGTCACTTCACTTTGTTAATAATTTTCTCAGCTGTCTAGAAGCTTTTAAGCTTGATTTAATCCCATGAGTCTGATTTTGTTTTGGTTGTCTGTGTTTTTCAGTCGAACCCAAATAATCTTTGCCAGACCAATGACCTGAGTGTTTTCTTGATATTTTCTTTTAGTAGTTTCATTGTTTCACATCACACATTAGAGTCTTTAATTCATCATAATTTGATTTTTGCCTATGATCATCCAATATTCTCAGCACTTTTATTTAAAAAACTGTCCTTTCCCCAGTATATATTCTAGGCACTATTCTCAAAAATGAATTGGCTGTAAGTGTGTGAGTTTCTATTTAGGTTCTCTATTCTGCTCCACGAATCCACGTGTCTGTTCTTATGTCATTAATATGCTATTTGGATTACTATGGCTTTTCATCATATTTTGAAGTCAAGTAGTGTGATGCCTCCAGCTTTCTTCTTTTTGCTCAAGATTGCTTTGGATATTTGGAGTATTTTTGGTTCTGTATGAAGTCTAGGATTTTTTGTTCTATTTCTGTGAAGAATGTCATTGGCATTTTGATAGAGATTGCATTGAATCTGTAGATAACTTTGGGTAGTTTAAGCATTTCAACAATATTAATTCTTCCAGTCATGAGCTGGGATATATTTCCGTTTGTTTATGTTCTCTTCAATTTCTTTCTTCACTGTTTTATAGTTTTCCTTGTAAAGATTTTTTACTTCTTTGGTTAAATTTACTCATAGGCATCATTTTTGTAGCTATCGTATTGTGATTGCTTTCCTAATTTCTTTTCTAGATTGTTCACTGTTGGTATATATAAGTGCTACTGAATTTTATATGCTCATTTTGCAGCCTGCAACTTTGCCTAAGTTGTCTATAAGTTATAATAGTATATTAGTGAAGTCTTTAGGTTTTTCTAAATGTATCATGTCATATGTGAAAAAAATAACGACTTATTTTCCAATTTGGATGCCCTTTATTTATTTCTGTTGCCTAAATGCTCTGGTTAGAACTTCTAGTATTGTACTGAATAAAAGTGATTAAAAATGAAGATGATTTTCTTGTTATGGATTTTGGGAGGAAAGGCCTTAATTTTTCACTGTTTAGCATGATGTTGGCAGTGTGCTTGTCATATATGGTGTTTATTGTTTTGAGGTATGTTTCTTCCTCATTTTGTTGAGAATTTTTATCACAAAGGAATGTTGAATTTTGTCAAATACTTTTTCAGCACCTACTGAGATGATTATATGGTGTTTGTCCTTCATTCTGTTAATGTGATATACCACATTTATTGATTTGCTTATGTTGAAATATCCTTGCATCCCTGGGATGAATCCCACTTGATCATGATAAATGATCTTTTTATCGTGTTTTTGTATTCAGTTTGGTACTATTTTGTTAAAGATATTTACATCTATGTTTATCAGGGATATTAGCCTGTAGTTTTCTCTTTTTGTTGTATCCTTGCGTATTGTTGGCATCAGGGTAATTCTAGCCTCGTAGAATGAGTTTGGAAGAATTTCTTCCTTTTCAAATTTTGTAACAGTTTAAGTAGAATTGTATTAGTTATTCTTTCAATGCTTGACAGAATTTAGCAGTGAAGCCATCTGGTTTTACTTTGATGGGTATTACTGCTTTGATCTCATTACTTATTGTTAGTCTGTTCGGGTTTTCTGTTTCTTCATAGTTCAATCTTGGTAGGTTCTTTGTGTTCAGTAATTTATCCCATGCTAGGTTTTTCCATTTTGGAGTGTATATTTGTTCATAATAGTTTATAATTTTTTTTTTTTTGCATTTCTGTTGTATCAGTTGTTATATCTTTTTTTTGTTGTTTCTTATTAAATTTATTTGGACCTTTTTCTTGGTTATTGTAGGTAAGTTTACCAATATTGTTTATCTTTTCAGAAAAAATCTTTTGTTTCATTGATCTTCTGTATTTTTCTTATTCCCCACTTAATTTCTTATCTGAAATTTGTTATTTCTTTGTTTTTACTAATTCTGGGGTGGATTTGTTCTTCTTGCTCTGCTGATTCTCTCAGGCGCATCACAAGGTTTTTTATTTGAAATCTTTCTACTTTGTTGATGTAGTTGTTTATAGCTGTAAACCTTCCTCTTACTACTGATTTTACCATATGCCATATATTTTGGTAGATTGTATTTCCATTTTCATTTGTTTTAAAGTATTTTTATTTTCAAAATTATTTATTCATTTATTTTTATATTGGAGGGTTTCTCACCAGAAAATTTGCTAGACAGATTCTAAAAGAGCTGTAACACTTAATAATATATTTTTACATTTCCACCTTAATTTCTTCATTGACCCATTAATTGTTCAGGAACTTGTTGTTTAATTTCCATGTGTCTGTATAGTTTCAAGTTTTTCTTATTTTTATTATCTAGTTTTATACCATTGCAATCATAAAAGATACTTCATATGATTTTGACCCTTTTGAATTTGTTGAAACTTATTTTGTGACCTAACCTATAGTCTCTCCTTGAAAATGTTCCATGTGTTGGTGAAAAAAAATGTGTATTCTGTAGCAGTTGGATACATTGTCTGTAAATGTCAATTAGGTCTATTTGGTATAGACTGTAGTTCATTTCCAGTGCTTACTTGTTGACTTTTGTCTGGATGATCTGTCTATTACTGGAAGTGGGTGGTGACATTTTCTACTATTATTGTATTATAATGTATTTCTCCCTTTAGATATATTAAAATTTCTTTTATATATTTGAGTCCTCCAGTGATGGGAGCATCTATATGTACAGTTTTTATATCCTCTTGCTGAACTGACTCTTTTGTCATTATATAGTGACCTTTCTCTCTTTCTTACAGGATGCTGCCTGTTGGGTGGAGACCTGTCCAAAGCTGTTGGCCAGAACATCTACAGGTAACTTTGTTTCTTCACAACCTGATGTGCAGGGTACAAACACAAGAATCTTGAGATAGAGATAGTCTATTGGAAGCCAAATTGTCTTTTAAAAATAATTCTTGGAAGTTATAAATCCTGTTTTTTTTTGTGGAATTCTGTTGTCAATATTGCTAAAACACTTTGAAAGATACACTCGGGTTCAAAGGGAGAAAATAGATACCTCAGCTCTTGAAGGACTGTCAGGGTAAGTACATGTAGGATAGAATATGTATCAGTGCAGTTGTTGTTGGACAATTCCATCTAAATACAAGGTATACAAAAGACAACTATATTCCTATATATTAGGAATGAAGAGTTGGAAAATGAATGATTTGTAAAACATCATTTATAATAGCTTAAAAATAACATGACCTAGTTAGATTTAAATTAAAATTGCACGTGTAAGAGCTGTACATTAAAAACTATACAATATTGTTGAGATGAGTAAGACTGCCTAAATACATGTGAAGCTATTTCACAGCCTTGGATTGAAACTCTAAATGTTGGTAAAATCTTAGTTTTATCCAAATAGGTCAGTTGACTCAAGGCAATTCCATTCAAAATGCTAGTAGGGTTTTGTTTGTTGTTATTTTGGGTTTTTGTTTGTTTGATTTTGTAGACAGAGAGTAGAAAATGACAAATAGAGTCTAAAATTTATATAGTAATGCAAAACGTCTGTATCAGTAAAAATTGGTATACAGAAATAAAAATTGTCCAGTACCAGAACTAGTGGAGGAAAACTCTGGCAAAGTCTGCAAAAGGAATGGCATTAACACTTTCTACATGTTTGCAGGTGACCTTTTTTTAAATGATAGCAAACATTTGCTACATTCATAATCCCCCTGTACATTTTTTTAAAAAAATACAAACACTTGAGGTACAAATTTTTTGTGCAGATGTATGCTATGTAAATGAGTATGTCAACTTTTATTCCCAATTTGTCCATTTTCATTATTACAGATGGTGCTGTATGCAAAATCATTTATATGATGCCTAATATGAAAGTGAATATTTTTATTTTAATTAACAATCAATTGTATATAGACAAATTAATCCCTTACTTTCTATAAAAATGGTAAAATCTCAGGACAAAATGTTATTTGCCAAGAATCATAAGCTAGGCTACCATGACTTTACAATTAGATATTGTTCTAGAAATGGCTTTTTCTGGCTTACTTAGATTCATATGAGAGACTTCATTTGCAGTTTTAGATGCTTGATGGAGACAGAAACTTAAATATTGAACTACAAAAATAACAAGGTGATGGATATAAATTTTTCTAAAACGCTTCTATTAAATGATAGATATATGATGAAGAATAATACATAAGTATCACTTCACAGTCTCAAAACTAGTAGACTAGAAATATGAATCTCCTGACACCATCTACCCGTCTATCCACAACTAAATAAAAGTATTTTATTTGTATTTAAATTTATGAAACCATTCTGGGTTTCTGTGATCCTCTCCATTTGAGCTATATGATTCTAAGTTTTTTCTGCCCCCATATCAGTTATTTCCTTTGATTAGAAACAAAATCAATTAGACATTTTGGCTGTCCTGATGTTAAAATAATACATATTTCTGATTTTTAGGAATCAAAAAAATCATAGCTTCTATCCTATATTTATTTAAACTGTTATGTAATAATTAGGCAGTCTCTGAAATAGCTCAGAAATATTTTTTACCATTATAATTTGCTATCTCATTTAATATGCTTAAAATATTTAAAAGTATATTAATCTTTTAAATTTTGTGTATTATTTTATGACACTTTCAAAACTAACATTGTTTTTGGATATTAGCTTTTGAATTTCCTGATTTGTGGGTTTAATTTTAACTCTGATTGCTCACAATTATACATATTCCCATTGAATTCATGAAAGTATTTTATTAAATGCTTACTTACAACTGAAAAAATGAAATACACAAAATTGTCTTCTTTTAAGTTAGTACTTTCAAAAATCATTTCATTAGAGTATTATAAATGGCACTAGCAAATAGAGGCTGCATGTAGGAATAATAATTTGCTTCCCCATGGATATTTTATGTTGTGATAGAATAGAACAAGAGATTTACCAAATTTTTTTATTATACAGATCAAATTAGATACTATTCTAAAGGTTGTGAAATTATTTTGTTTTAATATTGTGAAATTTACTATCATGTTCTATGAATAAAGATAATAGTAATTTCAAAGAAAATATTATTTGTTAATTTTACAAGAGGGTGAACGGTTGCTATTGGGGCAGCTCTGAACTATCGTTGGTGACTATTAAGCATTTACAAAATATTGGTGACTGCAAAGGTTTTTATGTGGATAAACATACTACTTACCAAACCTTACAAAACATGTATTAGAAATAACTTCAAATAAAGAGAATTTAGCTAATTTGTCCAGCGTTGAATAAAAGGAAATAGGAATATGACTTGAACCTTGCCTTGTTTGACTTGTCAAACTGAGCTCAAAACACTAAGCTGTACTCACTGGGGTTGTCAGATTGAAAATGTGGTATACATATTACAAATACATATATTTTTTAAACTCATCTAATAAATATTTGCTAAAAGAAACTATGTATCATGCATTTATGAAAGATAAATGTTGTAGTTTTGTGCATGATGTTTGAAACTAGATTTATTGTTCTAGTGTGGTCTTGCAAATATTTGGATCAATTTGCAAGAAGCTTGTAGTATTCTCTCATAGCCTTTTTTTCAGAAGCTAGTGGTGAGCGAGTACGGCTTTCCCTGCTTTTCATGTACGTAGGAAACTTGACCTCAGTCATCATTGAAATGAGGGGTCCTCAACCAGTGAGCTGCAGACTAGTATTGGTCCGTGGCCAGTTAGGAACCAGGCTGCACTGCGGGAGGTGAGCGGCGTCCAGTGGTGGAGGGAGCATTAATGCCTGAGCTTCTCCTTTTGTCACATCAGCAGCAGCATCAGATTCTCATAGGAGCGCAAGCTATTGGGAACTGCGATTCAAGGGATCTAGGTTGCACGCTCATTACTGGAGTCTAATGCCTGATGAACTGATGATGTGAGGTGGAACAGTTTCATCCCCAAACCACCTCCCTCACCGGAAACCCCACCCATGCGGTGAAAAATTGTCTTCCACGAAACGGGCCCTTGGTACCAAAAAGGTTGGGAACCACTGATCTAAAGTACTTTTTTCATTGTCCTTAGTTTTAATGTTGTACGTACCCCTGTTTGCTATTCTCTTACTTTTTAAAACAATTTCATTCTGTTCTTTCTCACAAATTGTTACATCATTGATGGCGAACCCCAAATCTCTTCTATCTTGTCATGCGAAGTACTTAGAAAAGCACCTTTGCATACTAAGTACTCAAAATCGTTACTGAATGAACGTTTGTTACGTACAATATAGTAGTAGTTTAACAATTTTTTTGTGTGTGAATACAAAAGTAATACAACTTCATTATCATAGAAAGTCATAATGGTTTGGTTCATCAGTATTTCAACTATCCTATTACACACTTAGAAAATTTGTTACAAACTGAATCTAATTTGTTACTTAACCATTTCTCTGGAATAAACACATGGCTATATTTTTTGTGAAACAATTTGCGTTTTGTAAGTGGAAAGAATGAGACATGTTGTTTTCTAAAGTTAGTGGATTTAGATATCTTTGATGTTTAAGGGTCTGAAACATGGAGTTCATACTTCAGGTCCACTATCTCCAAGTTGCAACCTTAGCTTCTCTGAACCTGTTTTCTCATCTTTAATATGAGTATAAATGTATTTGCCTAATATGGGCATGCAAGCAAGAAGAGGATATGACACCAAAGAAAATGTAATTGTTGGTGGTTATTTTAAGGTGGTCCGGAAGGATTGGAGCTATGTGATCTACTTAAACACCTCTATGTCCCTTTGCCCCATTTTGACAATAAAAGGACAAACGTAGCAATTCCAGCCAAATACAGACACAGTGGCCTAGGGAAGAGGTGATAACGGAAGGAAACAGCTATTTTAATGGATGGGGGAAGTGGGCAGCGCTGAGAATCAGTTGTGGCCCTGCACAAGCTGTGTTAGTGGGGCTGCAGTTTGTCCTACAGCTCTTCCTTATTTACGTTTGCTCCAGGAAGATTTGTGGAAGAGCTCTTTTCAGAAAGTATATAGACAACTGAATCCAAGCGGTGGCATGGATGGACTGTGGTGGACTCCCAGATGTTCCTTTAATAAAAGTCTTCTTTCCACAGCTGCTGGGCATGCATCAGAGCTCAAATTCTTTCTCTGTCCGGCCTTATTTCCGTTCTTTCTCTTCCACAGGTGTTGACACAAGAGATATTCCTTAGTACACATCCTATGCTCTAAGCTCCATCTGAATCTCTGCTTTCTGGGGAACCCAAACAGTGACACCTCCCCATTCTCTGTCATATGTCTGGCTGCAACTCTAGAGGACTTGCCTTGGGGAGTATTCTCTCACCTTTACCATCAGCTCATCACTATTATCTCACTGTTTCCATCAGCATCTGAATGTACCTCTCCTGATCTAAAACAAACAAACAAACAAACAAACAAACAAAAAACAAAACAAATCTTCACCTCAAACCCATACAATCTTTGAGCTCAATCCCATTATAGAATAAAAATTTTTATAGAACTGTTATTGCTTGTTATAGACTGAACTCTGTCCCACGCTGAACTTCCTACATGGAAGCCTAAACCTCTGCCCGATGTGACTATGTTTAGAGGTCATAATGGTGGGACTCTAATACAATAAAACCGATGTCCTTATAAGATGAGGAAGAGACAGCAGAATGTAATGTAATCCAGAAGCTTATACCTGGATAATATTATCTATATCTATCTATCTATCTGTCTATCTATAAAATAAATAACAAATATTTTATTGATGCTAAAAAGAGTACTTAATTCCAGAAAAAAAATTGTTTAGAAAATATCGCATAGATACCAAAGGAAAGGCAACTTACCTCTTTTGGAAAATAAGGCTATTATATTTACTTTCCAGTGTCCTAGTAAACAAACATTCAAGGTTACAACTTACAATGTATTTTTACAGTAACAATATTTCCCATTAAGCACAATACAATACATCTTTTTAAGGATTTTTTGGATGGATTTTTCTCTGAGCTGTATTTAGCCTTGAACAACGCATCCTGATGAAAAAAATCTCCTAGAAACTGATATTGAAAAACAAGAGCTTATGAAATTCCATTTTATCTACAAAGAGACTGCAGTGAAAAAGAAAAAAAAAACTTATAACCAATGAAAAATTGTAACTCTTTTGCTACTAAAAAGTTATTTTATTGTATTAACACACTGTCAGAACATATAAGCCTATTTCACATAGCAATCAATTCTAAAACAATTACACATCTTACAACACAGCTCCAGAAGAGATCATTGAGCTGTCCTGGATGAAAGCATTCTCTAAAAATAATAGAACTGCATTTTTGAAGGGAGGGGCATAAGAATTGTACTTCTGTATGGAAAAGTATTAAAAATAAGTATTTAGACTTTTGTTTATATTTTAGAAAAGTAGAAACTATATACATGCAAGACTAGAATTTAGATGTAATATTTGCTATCCAGTGGTAATTTTCTTTTCTTTTTTTTTCTTTTCCTTTCTTCTTTTTTTTTTTTTTTTTTTTTGTCTTTTTGAGACAGGCTCTCACTCTGTCACCTAAGGTGGAGTGCAGTGGTGTGATCATGGTTCACTGTAGCCTCCATCTTCCAGGCTCAAGCCATCCTCCTGCTCAGCCTCCTGAGTAGCTGGGACTACAGGAGTACATCACCATGCCTAGCTAATTTTTTTTATTTTTTGTAGAAACGATGACTCACTATGCTGCTCATATTAGTCTTGAACTTCTGGGTGCAAGTGATCCTCTCGCCTCGACCTCCTAAAGTGCTGGAATTACAGGTGTGAGCCACTGCACCCAGCCTCCAGTGGTAGTTCCTGTGTGCATTTGATTGTATAACTATTCGTTATTTCTTTTTGTA
The DNA here is from genome assembly GCF_000951035.1 of Colobus angolensis palliatus. Classification (NCBI taxonomy): domain Eukaryota; kingdom Metazoa; phylum Chordata; class Mammalia; order Primates; family Cercopithecidae; genus Colobus; species Colobus angolensis. The sequence goes on from NW_012115433.1 coordinate 428,699, forward strand.
TACATATTTTTTTCATTCTAAACGGAATGCTGCTATTTATCATGGAATCGAATTTTGTTTTCCTCCGCTTCCTCTCCACAGAGCTGGGAGCATGTAATCCTCATAGAGAAACTCCTTTACCAATGTGATTCCTGAGCAGTAGAGCAGTAACAGCTGAAAGATGCCTGGCAAAAGCCACTTACATGTCTCTGTTCTTTGTTGTTGTTGTTTCATTTTGTTTTTGAGATGGAGTCTCACTCTGTCGCCCAGGCTGGGGTGCAGTGGTGCTATCTTGGCTCACTATAACCTCTGCCTCCCAGGTTTAAGCCATTCTCCTGCCTCAGCCTCATGAGTAGCTGGGATTACAGGTGTCCGCCACCACGCCCAGCTAATTCTTTTGTTTTTTTAGTAGAAACAGATTTCACCATCTTGGTCAGGCTGATCTTGAACTCCTGACCTTGTTATCTACCTGCCTTGGCCTCCCAAAGTGTTGGGATTACAGGCGTGAGCCACCGCGCCCAGCCCACATGTCTCTCTTCTGTAATTAATTTGGAAGAAGGTGTAAACAGTTACCCTGGGCATCTCTAGAGAAGCACAGAAATTCCCGAGGTTGAGGGTGTATATCCAGATAAGCTAGAAATTGGGAACATAGAATTGTTCCATAGAACTAGAAGCTCTAATATGTTCAGCACAGGATAAGTACTAAAAAACAGAAGGGAACAGAAGAAATGAGTTACAACCAGAGAAAGCCACTAGCATGGAGAACAACACTCAGACCTGATGACCATCCCCAGGGTGACCAGATGCCTCTGCCCTTCTGGGATCACTTCGAGAGAGAATGGGAGGTGATGACTCTTAGGGTAACTGAATACCTATCCCAAAGAAACTCAAGTTTCAGTCAGATGGAACTAAGTTTCTATGAATGAGAAAATGTATCTGTTTGCCAACAGTGAATAGGGGCATTGTGCTTTTAATGTACATTTGAATAGATAGATTTACCTCACTGCACATCCAAGATGGCAGAACTGTAACTACATATTTTAACCACTAGATATACATTCATTAATATAATTTGTTTTTATTTCCAAATGTCAATATGTTATGAACATTATTCTACACTAGTACATATATATCTACTAAATAATTTTTAATATTACAGAATTTTTATTGCATGAATTTACATGTGATGTTTGCCCAGTTTCTTTTGTTTCTTACTTTTTTGTTTTATGTAGATTTTGTTTTTGTTTTATAGAGGTATATAGATATTTAGACTTTACCAGATTTCCCATAGATGTTCTTTCTTTGTTTCAGAATCCAACCCAGAATATTATTTTTTATTTAGTCACTACATCTCTTTGGCCTCTTTCAGTCTGTCCTACTTTCTCTTTCAAAAGAATTTTCGTGACTGAAACTTTTGAAGACTACTAGTCAGGTATTTTGTAGGATGCTCTTCAGTTGGTGTTTGCCTGATGTTTCCTCATGATTAGATTGGGGTTAGTATAGGTGTGAACGAAAAATACAAAAAGGTGAGGTGTACTTCTAGTCTCATGTGTCAAGGATGACCTGTAAGACACTCCTCAACTTATGACGGGGTTCGTTGAAAATATTCTAAGTCGAAAATACATGTAATGCACCTAACCTATGAAGGAACATCACAGCTTAGCCTAGGCTGACTTAAACATGCCCAGAACATTTACATTATTTACAGCTGGGTAAAGTTATCTGGCAATACAGTTCTCTAGAGTCTGATTTGTATATCCTTGTGATTTTGTGGCTGACTAGGAACTGCTGTTTGCAGCCACTCACCAGCATTGTGATAGCATATTGATAGTCCAGGACAAAGATGAAAATTAAAAATTGAAAGTATAGTTGCTACTGGAAGAATATTGCTTTTGCATCATTGTAAATCCAAAAAATCCTAAGTCAAACGATTGTAAGTTGGAGACTGTTTGTATCACCCAGCGATTTAATCAAACACTAATTTTTATGTTGTAGTGAAGGTATTTTTGTAGACATGATTAACATCTACAATCACTTTAAGTGAAAGAGATTGTCCTACACAATGTGGCTGGGCCTCATCCCAATCACTTGAAAGCCTTAAGAGCAAAAACTGAGGTTTCTTTGGGAAAAAGGAATTCTGTTTAAGGCTGCATTGTCAAATCCTGCCTGAGTTTCCAGGCTGCTAGTCTCCCCTATAAATTTCACACTTGCCAGTTCCAATAATCACATGAGCCAATTCCATAAGATAAATGTATCTCTCTCTCTCTGTCTCTACCCCCCCATCATCTATCCATCCACCCATCTATCATCTACGATCTATTATTTCCATTGCTTTGGAGAATCCTAACTGAAACAATTTCTCATTGCATGATATTAGCAGTTACATAATATCCACACAATTTGACTGGTGATCATTGATTATTTGGTTTACTTGGTGTCTATCAGGTTCCTTCTCTGTAAAGTTTCTATTTTTCTCTTATGTTGCTCTACATTTACAAATGAGTTGTGAATTCCAGTCCACACTCAATGGGAGGAGAATTAAGCTCTACTTCCTAGAAGAGGGAGTGTCTACACATATTACTTGGAATTCTTACATAAAGATTAGTTCTGTCTTCCTTGTTTATTGAATTATTTATTTATATTAATATTGACTCCTGTATACTCATTTTGTATTTTGGGTTATAATTCAATAATATCAGTATTGATTTTTCTGTTTAATTTTTTCCATCTGC
>NW_012115433.1:431634-445729 GCF_000951035.1 Colobus angolensis palliatus
TTCCTTCCTTCCTTCCTTCCTACCAACCCTTCCTTCCTTCCTTCCTTCCTTCCTACCAACCCTTCCTTCCTTCCTTCCTTCTTTCCTTCATTCCTTCCTTTTGTTTAATATTTCTTCCTAACACTACAGGGTCTCCCAGCTCATCTTGTACTTTTTCTGCCCCATGTTAGACTCAGTCATTTTCTAAAATCCCTTGCTTACACTTGTTGGAGAATGGTCTCTGGAAAACAACTGCTGAGTGCTGAATGTGCATATTGCTACTGTGGTGTCATTATTTCTAGGATCTCTCAGTGGACAGAGCTAGGGAGTGTATATGTATGTGTAGGAAGCCATGGAAATGCACACCTCTAAAATTAGTCTTTATCAATATGCACACACACACATACACACATACAGCCATGAGTATGCATGTGTCGAATCGTGTGTGTGTGCATATTGATACAGTGCATACTGATGGCTCTGATGCTAATCTAGTATATCAGGGCTCATTCTAGGCCTCCTCCCTTGCTTATTTTAACATTTTTATCTGACAGTGAGAAATGTGGCTCTCATCTATAATTTATTACTTACATGTTTAAACTCATAATACATATTAAATTGTTTTATAACTGCTCAACCCATATGGTTGTGAGAAACCAGTTTACTGACTAGAGTACAATGTTCACATATAGTTCTTTTTGTCTCTAGTCTTACAGTATTCAGCAAAAACATTGTTTTCCAGTTACTTTGGTCAGTTCCCTTTTATCCTCCAGTCCCTTCACTGATGGCATGCCATGCATTTGTAATACATTAAGATTTCTATGTCACTGTCTGTACCCCAGCCTGGAATCCCTTAAAATTTTGGGTGATTTTCAAAAATTCTGCATATAATGAAGTTCATTCTGTATAGATTTTGACAAATGAAAAGAGTCATGTGACCAGTAATTCAGCAGCATACAGAACAGTTCTATAACCCTAAAAATACTTCTGTGTAGTTCCTTTGTAATCAACCAATTCCCTCCTCACCAACCCATCTGATGGTTTTAGGAGAGATGTTAATTTGTAGTTTCTTCTATGAAGGATGGGAATAATATTCTTTGTTGTTCTGCACATTTTTAAAGTTAGTCCAGAAGTCTAGTCAATTGACTGTTGATAAAAGGTCAAGATTCTTCAATGAAAAAGGATATTATTTTCAATAAGTTGTGCTGGATCAACTGGATGTTAATTTTTTTAAATGACGATTAATTCACACAATACATAAAGTGTCAACTCAAAGTGGATTATAGATCTAAATGCATTATTAACTCATAACATTCTTAGAATAAAATCTTTAAAAATTTGGGGTAGGCAGTGTTTTCTCATATAGAAAAGAAATAACACAAACCATTTAAGTGACAAATAAAATTTTTATATGTGTATATGACATTTATTATATACATAATTTGACTTCATCACAATAAAATGTTCTATTTGAAAGATACTATTATGAAAATGAAAAGGCAACCCATAGATTGAGAGAAAATATTTATAAGATATACATCATACCAAGAACATACATTCAGAATATATAAAGATCACTTATAATTCAATAATATGATGCCAAACCATGATTTTAAGAAAGGAAAAAGGTGCTTCACAAAAACGATATACAAATTACCAATAAATACATGAAAAATTATTATTTATAAGAAAATTACAAATTAAAATTGAATGACATAGCACTATATACCTACACAAGAGTGACTAAAGCACTACATAAAGTTAATTTAAAAAATCCCTCCCATAACTTTCATGGTCAAGTATGTGCACCAACTTGAACTCCTATGCGATGATTGTGGGAATATAAATATTACAGGCATGTTGGCAAACACTTGCCATTTTCTTACAAAGTTAAACAAACACATATCAAGACACTTTGGCATTTACCCAAGAGAAATGAAAAGATGCATACAAAGATGTGTACATCCAAATTCAGACATTTTTTATTTCTAATAGCTTCAAACCGGAAACAATAGAAGTGTCTATCAGATGCATGGATAAACAAATTGTGGCATATCTGTAGCAAAAAAGAAACATATTGTCTATAAACATGTATGCGCCTTAATATGGTTATGCTGATTGAAAGAACCCAGGAAAAAAATCTGACTAAATAGCATGAGATTCTGCTTGCACGTAATTCCTGAAAGTGCAAATGAATCTGTAGTGACACAAAGTATATTAGTGATTGCCTGGGGATATTAATGGAAGGAGTGATAAAAGGAAGCTCTGGATGGTGATAGAAATGCTGGCTATCTTAATTTTGGTGATGGCTTTTTATAGCATACCGTACATACTAATAAAATTTGATAATTGATTGTACTTAAATTATACTTTATGAAAACTAAAAAAACGTACCAGGTGCAAATTATTGAACTGCAAAATCTGTGTGATGAGATTAATAGCTACTTGTATGTAACAGATGAAAGGAGCCAAGAACTTAAAGGAAAATTGATATAAGTTTTTCAAATTGAGAAAAACAGTAGTGTTGGTGAGCTGTGGTGTAGTATCAAGCTAGCTAATGTATATGTACTTGGGTTTCAAAAGGAGGGGAGAAAAAGCAGCAAACAATTCAGGGATCAGAAGAAAACAAAAAAAGGCTTATTTCAGTTATTAAGCATTGTAATCAAAGACCTTTTTAGTGTGGTTAATGTTACATGAACTAATATATCCCCCTCCTGGAGTGCTTACTTCCGCCTCCATGATCTAACTTGTCTTTCAATTTGCACCTCCACAGTAACGACCCCTGATGGTTTTCTGACCTCCACTCCTCCCACTGGCAGCAATGCCTAGGCATTCCTTTGCATCCCTTAATTTTACAACTTTTATCATAGCACCTTTAACAATATATGAAATGTTTTATTTACATGTTAATCTTTCTCTGCCACTTCTAAAACCAACTGTGGCAAGGACTGTCTTATTTTAGTTGACATATCTAGTATTTAGTACCAGGATAGCACACTATTACTGTTTCATGATTATTCATTTAAAGAAGAAAGAAGAGTCAAAAAGATAAAACACAAAGAAAAATACCTAGAACTTGATACTATAAAACTAAATAGATATGGAAAATAATCTCTGAAGGATAATCAGGGCAAATTATTATGCCCTTTTATAAATAACTACTATAGTCCCTGAACATTGATTTAGGATATCATGGAAAACAACTCACATTTCAATCTGGTAGAGAGCATTGCTTGAGGATCAAGATAAATAGGTCGCTTAGTGTTTGTGTCTACAACATGTCTTTCATTAGAGTGTTTATCTCTTTTTTCCTATCTGATGAGAAGTTAAATTGCTGAGCATGGGTCTTTCATCTATTCTGTTAACTTTAATCTAGTTCAGGATTAAACTGTTTCTTCTCATTTTAAAATCATTTAAAAGCAATTGTCTTTAGCATGTGATGGTATAGCTGGTTCCTCACTAACCTGTAGAGGATGTAATAGTCTCCTTCAGAGAGATGTCCACTGGGAGATGGAAGTTTCATGAATGTGAAATGATCTTCTGAAGATTTCCTTTTTGGGAAAGGTGCCTGGGTTAAATGCCTTTTTTTTTTTTTTTTTTTTTTTGTCTCTTAGGGAATTTCCCTATTGCATGCTCATAAAAGTCCCATTACAAATATGAGACTGGAAAGTTTGGCCAATATCCAATCTCTTTATCTTGAGCATTGCTTCTTATGTTAAGTAAGCCACTACTTACCACTTCTAACATGCATGACTCTCATGCATGACCTCCACAATTAAAAAGGGGAGCATAAAATGGCCTGGCCTCTTGGTAGGGATGCTAAGGAGCAGGTGGTGTGGACTACATGCCATCTAATGTCCTTCAATAGTTAGGACTGTTTGATGCTTGGGAATCCACAGAATCTCAATAAAACAAAGGAAAATGTCATCAAATAAGGCTGAAGGAATGATCATTTTTAGAGAGTAGTGTTAGGTAGCATATAGGAACTGGTATCTTTAAAATTCTTTTATATTCTAGCAAGGCATATGCTGATAATATATGTTTTTTTTTTTCTCAGTATGATGTTTATGGCATACATGCTTATTCTCCCAGAGTTTCCATGGAGACTTGGCACTATGGCTTATTTTTATTTAGTTTATCCACTTATATGTTTCCTTTTTGTAATTTTAGTTCTCTCAGTGAACATACTTATAATGTTCTTCAAAGCTATACTTGGATTTGGGAGCCAACTCATTTCTCACCATTATGTATTTGCACAAGTTCTTCACGTACATCAATAACGTTATTTATTACATGGACATAAGATGAAGGGATATCATTTCTTAGGTATTAAAAATTCTGATATTTATTCACATTATGTTGCTTAGAATCATAAAATCCAAAAACTGAAATTATTTATCTCATCCTTTAATTTTGTATATTAGGCAGCTGAGAGGCAGAAAATTGAAATGACTTGAGTGAAGTCTTCACACCAGTTTGTAGTAGTCCAGGGATTAGCTAATCCTCACAATCAGTTCTCTTCTGGCTTCTCAGATTTCTTTCTTCCTGCAACCCTTTGGATTGGAGAAGGTACTGTCTCTGTGGTCCTATTCATACAAATTAAGTCGAATGCTTACTTGGCTATGGCTGAACTCAGGCCTTTGATCACTGAGAAATTTGCTTTTGTAAACTGTGACTGCCTTTGCAGCAACTGCTTGGAAAAGAGAACACCTGGCTTCGTGTTTGTGATCGATACCTTCTCCTCACCTCCACTTGCACTTCTAGCTAGACCACAAGTGTTTGATTTTTTAGAGGGCATAATGTTTCCATGCTGTAGCTTATTTTTCTCTTGTCGAAAAATTTCTTCGTGGATTTCCCATAGGTGCTCAAATGTTCACTGTGCTTTAAGAACAGGTGAGCACCAATTTTTATGTTCTCTCTTTTCAAGTCTTGGCTGGAATCTAAACATTACTTACTCTTTCCTATCACTGTGGAAAAGACAGACACATTTTTAAAAAATTTTCCCATTGGAAGTATACACTAGCAGAAAGACAGCTATTATAATCGCACTACTGTGAGTTTCCAAACAACCTCGGTATGAAATATGCCCTTTTGCGTTTGGACACAGCATCGTCTTCATAATCACTAAAGAAAAATATATTCAGTATAATACAGCCCAGATAGAGGACAAAGATTCTCCCTTCCGGGAGCTTGTATTTTAATAATTGTTTTTATTGAATTGAAAAAAACTAGTATGCCACAAGGACTTCCAACTTGCTGTGAAATAGTTGATGAAAATGTTACTTTTCATAAAATATTGAGGAAAATGAACATGAAGAAGGTCTGAGCAAATTTCATTAGAAGGTATAGTATGTCTCATTCAAGGTTTAGCTCATAGGTTCCGTTCACATTTCCTTAAAGCAGAGGTTAATATAATGTTATGATTACTCTAAATGAAGTTGAAGATATATATATTCCTTTGTTGATAATTGCTTATTCTAAACTTACTTATATTCATCATTAACTAGCATAGTGGCCGATGCTGATTCAGTGCATCAATGCGTATGCACATTTAGAGGTTTTTCTAAGCAAAGTTGGTGTTTGAATATGTTATGACAAATTTGATGGAAATTGCTTACATAATGAATGGGTTCTGAAGTCCTGCCTGCTAGTCACCTCTCTTCTAGTGAGAACCTCAAGGGAGCTGTACAAAAAGAACAGCAGTGAGTGAAAATCAGCATGACATTCTATTGTCAGCTGGGTAGGCACCTGGTACTTTTTTTTGTTGTTGTTTTTTGAGACGGAGTCTCAGTCGGTCACCAGGCTGGAGTGCAGTGGCACATCTTGGCTCACTGCAACCTCTGCCTCCTGGGTTCAAGTGATTCTCCTGCCTCAGCCTCCTGAGTAGCAGGGACTACAGGCATGCATCACTGTGCCCAGCTAATTTTTGTATTTTTAGTAGAGACAGGGTTTCACCATGTTGGCCAGGATGGTCTCGATCTCTTGACCTTGTGAACCCCCACCTCGGCCCCCCAAGGTACCTGGTACATTTTAATGCCAAAGTCTAGTGAACAGCATGGAACGTTTGCTTTAGGCTGGAACCAGTATTTTTCTGAAAGTTTCAATTTCAGACTTGAGAAAGAACGATCCTCTGGTTATTTGTATGATCTTGGGACCTGAAGAGATTGGCATGAAATTTAAGTGTTTAAGTGGAGAAAACTATGGCCAGAAATATCTCTTAAGATGGTAGGCCTGGGACAGTTCCACTTTCTGTCACCTATCAAAGAGGAGAGGAAAGAAAACATGGATTTCTGAGTTCAGTCTTCTTGTGTCTTTTCACCACATAAGGGTAGACGGTAGGTCATATCTTGGTGGAAGGCTGATAAATTCATACAGTTTTTACACCTAGTTATATGTGCCCTCAAGTAATATTTTATATTCCAAAAATTTGGTTAATGCTTTCGACATTTGGAGAAAATGAGAAAAGGAGGACACAGTCACAGAGGCAGTCCGAGATACTTTTCTGGAGTGGGGACACTCCCTTTTCCTTCTGCAGAAACAAACTCTGATGACCAGAAGGACGTACTTTCTTCTTTGTTCTTTAGCACCATGGGTTTATAGTGATGTCCTCATTTCATATAGTGTACTTTGCTCATTAATGGGAAATAGCCTCTGGAGATTTCTAAAGTTGTATAAATACTAAGGTTTTGTATTCCTAATGAATTTTCTAAAAACTTGTGAGATATTTCTTTTCAAATTATTCTTTTGCCAATTACAGTAGTCCCCTACTTGTCCCCATTTCCACTTTCCATGGTTTTTGTTACCCACAGCCAACCACAGTCTGAAACCAAGATATTTTGGTGGGGAGAGAGAGAGAGCACATTCAGCTAACCTTTATTACAGTGTAGTGTTATAATTGTTCTATTTTATCATTATTGTTGTTGATTTCTCCTGTGCCTTATTTATAAATTAAATTTTATCATAGGTATGTATGTATAGGACAAACATAGTATATACAGGATTTGGTAGTAGCCATGACTTCATGTATTCACTGGGGGGGTCCTGAACATATTTCCCCGTGGATAAGGAGGAACTACTGTATTTTCCTTTCTTATCACCTTCCCACCTCAATAATCAACCCAAATAACCAGACAAGCAAAAATTGAAGTCACCAAGTCAATGACTCTATCTCTCACTCATTTAACTATTAGAAGAGCCTCTCAGATCTTTATACATATAATGTTTTATCTTACAACAAAGATTATACCTACATGTGACTTCAAATTTTTATATATATTATATAATATTTTACTTATTAATTCCATTATATATAATATACAATATTAATATATCATAATGTTGTAGATATGATTATATAAAATATTGTATATTATATAATTATATATAATGTCATATAAAAATATAAATATATATTAGAATTAATTATATAATATATTATGTATTATATATTATATGTTATATTTAAAATTATATATTATATATCAAATTTTACAATAAGGATTACACAAGATCTCAGACTGTAGTCTATTAGAAAGAACAAAGCAGAAAGGGGAGATAGACAAGGTGCTCATTGAGAATTTCAATGAGTAACTTAGCCAAAAGATACAGCTTATAAAAAGTAAAAAAAAGAATCTTCCAAAGTATAGGAATCAGGGAAGTTTCCTGAAGGAATAAACCAACCTGAGGAGCACCTGATGCTTGATTATCAGGGAGAGTTAGATGAATTCAGTATTAGTTTTTAGGAAAATCTATAAATCTATAAAATATGAAAATCATTTCATCGCAGTCTAATTAAACATAAAACATGTTATCAGTACATAGAGCCATATGCAAATATCAAAACTGAAAATTATTAATATATTAAAGCATTTGCTTCAAGATGCAAGTTTTAGTTATTTGGAACTTGTGTGAACAACTCTTTATTCATCATCGTCGATATATGAAAGATTGTACATGAGGATAGAAAAGGCACCTTTGGAAGAATGATAAATAACTTTATATTCATTTATGATTGTCTCAAATTACTTTGGCAATTTGTACAGCTCTTCGACTTGTTGAAAATTAGTGATATAGTGAAATGTGGGCCCAATGTTTAACAAATCTATGTTCAAATAATAATAATAATAATCATAAAATATTTAAACAATAAAATTTATGTTCAAATCTATTTTCAAATCTATGTTCCAATACTAGTTCAAATATTATGAACTTCAGTTCCTTCAGCTAACATCGTCATTGTAAAAATTTAAATTTTAATTTCATTTACAGTTGTTTTGATCACCGTCTATAGGAGTATCTATTTGAGGTTTCCACTGAGTAATCTAGAGAGAGGAATAATAGATAATAGATATAGCTTATTCAATTTATCTATAACTCAATAACATAGGCCATGAGAAGTAAGCACTCAAAACAAGTCTCCGAAATTAAGCTAATTTACTAAAGTGTTGTGAATAAACACAGGAAAAGAGAAGCACTGATGGCTCATTCTCTTGTACCCTTGACTCTTGATCCCATAGCAGGAAGTATAATTTCATGGCCCCAGCACTGTTCTTCAAGACGCATATGACTGAAAAAAAAGCAAAAGAACCAAAGAACGAAAACAAAAGCAAAATAAGGGAAGCCTCCTGGAAAAAAGGCCTGGAAAAAAAAAACTCCAATCTCTCAAATGTAGTTATTTATCTCAGGAAAGAAAGATGTTGAACCACATCATCCAAGCAAGGAATATGTGTACTAGGGCAGCCTCATGTCATGACCAAGGTCCCATTCTCTTAGCGCATTTTCCCTAATTGAATTAGGACAAGTTGGGGCAGCTTCACCCAAGGTTGTTACATCACAAGGAATGTATCTAAGACTGGGCCACTAGTAACCAGGGTATCCTCCTCCATTCAACTGCTTTACTTTGCTTAATGAAACAAATATAAGAAACATAGGAATTAAAACATGATTGTTATCAGTCAATTTGTACCAGTGTAAGATTGCCAATTTCTTTTGTTTTGTTTTTGATTCTGACTTCTTGCCTTTCATAAATATGGGTTCTTATTCTTGTTCTATTTTTCATATATATTAAGTGTTAAAATGACAGAAAGTATTTTAAAGTTTACCAACGTTCATAGGTAAGTGTTGGATCTCTTTCATTTGAATATTACTTGTTTAATATTTTCCTCATTTCTTTCTACATCATTAAGATCGGCTACAAAGTTTACAACTTATATAATTAGACCCATTATGGAATCATGTTTTTCACTTTAAAGATTCATTTTTTTGAATAGAATGAAGATTCAGAGAGATTTGATCATATATTAATGCATTGTCTTAAAATCCTGGGTATGCTTGCAGAATAGTTAATAGCCCCAAATTACTGACGATGTGTGTATTTAACATTTTGTTAAACACCATTACCAAAGAGACACACTTTTTCATCTAGAAAGTTCTGATGTTCCACTATTAAACAAACACCTAGTGGGATAACAAGAGCTGAGCTGGTAAGTTCAATTACACAATATCCTGGATTCTGAATATTGAGGTCAAAAGTGATTTAAATTTACTGAAGATGCATATGTGAAAGTATGGGGAAGCAGAGTTTGGGTTAAACACATTTCAAATTCCAGAAAACTTCCAGCTTCACAGAATTGTTTTGTACATTACAATAAGTTCTGTTGAAATATTAAGCATAAATTTATACTGGTACTACTTATGGGATTTGAAAACTTATGCTTCTTAAATCTTTAGGGGCACCATGGTGAAGCAAGGGCATGTATGAACTTCAGTAACAAGAAACTGTTTTACTTCGTTCACAGGCAATTTTTACAATGCATGTCACTGTAGATTAGTTAGAATTCTATAAAGAAGAAAAGAGTATGTCCTTTATTTCTACAATCCAGGGATATCTCTTGTTAATATTTTGGCAGAGTTCTCTTTCAGAGCCTTCTCTCATACATCATTTGTATATAATAATTTGATATAATATTTAGGAATATGTAAATACATCATAAATTTTCACTATATAGTTTTTATAAAATCATTGAATTTTTAAAAATCTTGAAAATGATAATTCTACTATATTTGGATATTTAAGTCATTCTCATTGGTTTTCCATTATAAACATTATAGTGATGAGCATTCCTGTACGTATATTTATATGCATGATATTTCTGGAATTGGGATTAGTGGGCCAAGTAATATTAATATTGCCAGATTTCTTGGCATATGTTAAAATTTTTTCCTCTAGATTTCTTATGTATGTATTTATATTCCTGATGGACAGAAATGCTTTACCACATACTTATTTTCATAAGGTACTATTAACATTTTTCTTAGATTAAAAAATTTGGAGTTGCTTTATAAATTAAGTAAGTTACATAAAATCATCCTGTCTTAAGATATTGTGGAGTGATGTGGAAACTAGGTTTGTAATTCTGGTGTGGATTCTGATAAGATTCTACCACTAGCAGAGAATAGTTGACAAATCATGGTCACTTCTACATCCATGCCTAGAGAGAGAAATGGCTATAAGTTATCACCTACCTAAGAAAAGAGGAGAATAACAAGAAATCCTCCTTATGCCTGGCTTGAGAAAAACTTCTCATGGAAAAACTTTATTAAGTCATTAAATAGAAATAACTGAGTAAGATAATAAATGACTCCTAACTTTCTTGCATCATTCATATCATAACCTTAGGTCATAAAAAAGAATCAACTTTTGTTAGAAAATTCTCATTCCTTGTGGTGAAGAAAAGCTTGGACTTTCTAAATGTTACATTAAAATATCTGGATGAGTAAACAATAGGTAAATAGGCAATTTCAAATGTATGATAGCATGTATTTGTCACTGAAGATAGTATAATATAATACAGAGTAGCTTCACTGTTCTAAAAATCTTCTGTGTTGCACCTATTTATCTCTTTATCCTCATTAGCTCCTGGCAGCCACTGATCTTTTTACTGTCTCTATAGCTTTGCCTTTTCAGAACATCATCTGGTTGAACTCACACAGTATATAGCTTATTCAGATTGACTTCTTTCAGTTAATAATATGCATTTAAACTTCCTCTAACCCCTCAACCCCTTTTTAAATTTATTTTGGAGACAGAGTCTTGCTTTGTCACACAGGCTGGAGTATAGTGGTGCAGTCTCTGCTCACTGCAAACTCTGCCTCCCAGATTCAAGTGATTCTTGTGCCTTAACCTCCCAAGTAGCTGGCATTACAGGAATGCACCAACATGCCCTACTAATTTTTGTATTTTTAGCACAGACAGTGTCTCACCATATTGGCCAGACTGGTCTGAAACTCCAGACCTCAGGTGATCCACCCACTTCAGTCACCCAAAGTACTGGGACTAAAGGTGTGAGCCACCATGAGTAGCTGTAGTTCATTTCCTTTTAGCACTGAATCATAGTCCATTGTCTGGATGTGTAATAGGTTATTTATTCACTTACTAAAGGACAACTTTTTGTTAACACTATATTTTAACAATTGTAAATAAAACTATCATATGAGTGCAGATTTCAGGCTGGACATAAAGTTTCAGCTTCTCTGCACAAACACCAAAGAGTGTGATTACTGGAAGGGATGTTCAGGCTACATTTGTAAGAAACTGCCAAACTGGATTCCAAACTGGCTGACCATATACTATTCTCATCAGAAATAAATCAGAGTTACTGTTGTCATACGTCGTCCTCAGCATTTGGTGTTGTCAGTGTTTTGGATCTTGGTCATTCTAATAGACATGTAGTGGTGTCTCACTGTTGTTTTACATTGCAATGCTCTAATGACATATAATGCTGAACATCCTTTGGCATGCTTAATTTCTGTGTGTATATCTTATTTAGTGAAGTGTCTGTTCAGGTCTTTGGCCCATTTTTAAATAGAATTGTTTTGTTGAATTGTATATTTTTTGTATTTTGAATACCCATCCTTCATCAGATGTGTCCTTCACAAATATATTTTTTCCCAGCCTGTGGCTTATATGTGAATTCTCTTAACATTGTCATTGGTAGAGCAGACATTTTTAGTTTTACAAAGTACAGCTTATTATTTTATTTATGGATTGTGCCTTAGTTGCTGTATCTAAAATCTCATTACCAAACTGATCTAGATTTTCTCCTGTATTGTCTTCTGGGAATTCTATAGCCTCTGCTTTTATATTTAAGTCTATGGTCTATTTTGAGTCAATATTTGTTAAAGATATAAGATCTGGGTCTAGATTAATATTTTTGCACATGGATGTCTAGGTTTTTTTTATCAACAATTATTGACAAGACTCTTTTTCGTCCATCGCATTGCCTTTGCTTTTTTGTCAAAGATAAGTTGACTATACTTATACAAGTGTTTTTCTGGGCTCTCTATTATGTTCCAACCATCTATTTGTCTATTTCAACAAGACTGCACTGTGTTAATTACTGTTGTTTTATAGTAAATCTTGAAGTTGTGTAAAATTCATCTTTCAACTTTGTTCTCCTCCTTCAATAATGTGTTGACGATTATGGCCCTTTGCCTCTTTGTATAAACTTCAGAATCAGTTTGTCTGTATAGACAAAATAACTTCCTGGGATTTTAATTGAGATTCCATTGTATCTACAGATCAAGTTGAGAAGAACTGACATCTTGACAATAATGAGTCTTTTCTATGAAGACCCATGATCATGGAAAAGCTCTCCATTTAGTTCTTGTTTGAATTCTTTTACCACTTTTATAGCTTTTATCATATAGATTTTATATATATTTTGTTAGATTTATGCTTAATTATCTCATTTTGGGGGGTGTCAATGTAATTTCTTTCTGTTTTTAATTTCAAGTTTTACTTGTTCTTCACTCAGGGCTAGGAAAGTGACTGACTTTTATGTAGTCTTGTGTTCTGCTACCTTGCTGTAATCATTTATTAGTTTCAGAAATTTCTTTGTCCATTATTTGAATTTTTCTACATACACAATCATGTCATCTGCAAAGAAAGATAAGTTCAATTCTTTTTTGAAATTTCTATATCTTTGGTTATGTTACCCATCTGTTCTCTCATGTGTTCACTTTATCCATTAGAATTTTTATCATATGAATTATAATTGTTTCAAAAGTTGACTCTGATAATTCCAGCATCCTGGCTTGTCTGAGTCTAGTTCTAAAGCCTTTCTATCTCTTTACATTGTTGTTGTTGTTGTTGTTTTGTCTTTTACTATGCCTGGTAATTTTTTCTAGGTAGTTGGTCATCATGTACTGGGTAAAATGAACAATGGTAAATAGTGATGTTGTGGTAAGTTGTTGGGGGAGGGGAAGTGTTCTATAATCCTACAATTAAGTCATAGCCTTCTACTAAGTCTATGCCTCTAGGCTGTGAACTGCACAAGTGCCTATCATAACCGCCACTCCCCTTATTTGAGACAGGATGGCTAGAATCTACTGGAGTTAAATATTTCTCTTCTCTAGTATGGAATTCTAGAAGGAGCTAGAGCTGAGTCTTTCCCTTCCCCCAGGTCATTTAGGCTCTGATAAAACCCTGGCAGGTTAAACTGTTTTTATATCATTTCTCCTGAGGGCATGCCTTACTATGAACAAAGTACTCTGGTGTATTTCAAAAATGGTTATTTTTTTTCACCCCTTTCTGAAATCAAGTGGGTGTTTTCTTCAATATTCACTGTGAGAATATGATCAAGTTGTGGAAGATAAAACTCACAAAGGGGTGGGGACTTCCCCATGACTGGGTTCCCCTAAAGATTTTGCTTCTCAGACTTGTCCACACTGAGCCTCCAGAAATTCATCAATTGCATTTCAGACTTTTCTACTCTAGTACTGATTCCCAGAGAGGTTTCAGCTCCTGGGTTTCTGCTGTGTATCTGCCTGTCTGTTATTCAATTTTTGGAATCAGTGTTTTGCTTTGTGATCTCACTTCCCTTAAGGATCTAAGAAAAAAGCTGTTAATTTTTCAGTTTGTTTAGCATTGTACTTATTAAGATGGTATAATGATTTCCAGGCTCCTTATATGATGGACTGAAAACCAAAAGTTGACCCATGCTTGTCTTCATATTTCACCATATAAACAAAATTATTCAGTTTTACCTGTTTTCAAATGTTATCTACTTTGAATTATAAAATTGTTATTCTAGGCTGGGTGTGGTGGCTCATGCCT
>NW_012115433.1:446438-455293 GCF_000951035.1 Colobus angolensis palliatus
GGAATATTACTATGGCCTTAATTTATATGCCTTGTCTTAGCTTCAGTTTCTTCATGAAAGCAGAGCCTAAGAAAAGGACGTATGTGCAGAAGGCATTCCAAGGATGCAAGAGTGAAGGACCTTGGGGAATGATAGAAAAAGGAAAACTTAACATAAATGTATGTTATAGAGGTCACCACTGTGGGCAACTAGAGATTGCTTCTGTCCAGGACCTTCTGAAGTATATACAGAATGCCATTTCCCAAAGATGGATCAACAAAGTGATTGGTTACTGTTCATTGACTCTAGTTCTCTCTTGGTAGAGGATTATCCAAGACTTCTTCTAGTTCTAGGCATGCATACTTGCCCAGTTGGCTTTTACTGGCATTCTTGGTGCTGGAGAAGCATTGGAGCAAATATAAATGCATGACACACTCTTAAAGCAAGATGTTGTCTAAGCAAGGCTGAAAAAAGAAAAAAAGAAGCTGAAATTAGAGATAAAACATAGGAAATACAAAAAGAAGCACAATAGCCTACAATAAAATTCCACTGAAAACTAATGAAGCAAAGCACATATTGTATTTATTGGTCATTTGGATATTCTTTTTTCTGAAATAGTTATTTTAACTTCTTGCATATTATTTCCTAAGATCAATTCCTCATGTTTTAATTTGTAGAAACACTTTATATGCTGCAGTTACAAGCACTTTATCACTTACATAGGTTGCAGATATCATTTCATGGTTTCACCTTTACTTCTCAGGTTTTTCCCCATGCCATTTTTGAACAGAAGTTCCTATCTTCAGACAGTCTAATTTATCCAACTCTCTTTTTACAGATATTTTCATGTCCTGCTTCAGAAAACACTTCCTATCATGAATTCATGAGATATTGTATATTATTAAGAGAAGTCTGTTGCCTATCTCTCATAGTTAGCTCTTACAGTATACTTGTATTGATGTTTAGATATATTATAGAAATCAAGCTTAATAATTTTTTTCTTCTAAAAAACAAAACCCCAAAATGGTATACATGTGCAGAACATGCAGGTTTGTTACATAGGTATGTGTGGGTCATGGTGTTTTGCTGAACCTATTGAACCCTCCTCTACGTTCCCTCCCCTCACCTCCCACAACCCAGCAGGCCCTGGTGTGTCACTCCCTGTCTTTGTCCATGTGTTCTCAATGTTCAGCTCCCACTTATGAGTGAGAACATGTGGTGTTTGGTTTTCTGTTCCTGTGTTAGTTTGCTGAGGATGATGGCTTCCAACTTTATCCATGTTCCTGCAAAGGATATGATCCCATTTCTTTTTATGGCTGCATAGTATTCCATGAAGTATATGTACCACATTTTCTTAATCCAGTCTATCACTGATGGGCATTTGGGTTGGTTCCAAGTCTTTGTTATTGTAAACAGTGCTGCAATAAACATGTGTTCATGTATCTGTATAGCAGAATGGTTTATATTTCTTTGGGTATACACCCAGTAATGGGATTACTGGGTCAAATGGTATATTTGATTCTAGATCCCTGGGAAGTCTCCATACTGTCCTTCATAATGGTTGAACTTATTTACATTCCCACCAACCACATAAAACTGTTCCTATTTCTCCACAGCCTGGCTAGTATCTATTGTTTCCTGGCTTTTTAATAATCTCCATTCTGACTGGTGTGAGATGGTATTTCATTGTGGTTTTGATTTGCATTTCTCTGGTCATCAGTGACGCCAAGCTTTATTTCATATGTTTGTTGGCCGCATAAATGTCTTCTTTTGAGAAGTGTCTGCTCATATCCTCCGCCCTCTCTTTTTTTGTTTTTTGAGATGGAGTTTTGTTCTTTTGCCCAGGCTGGAATGAAGTGGTGCAATGTTGGCTCACTGCAACCTCTGCCCCCTAGGTTCAAGCAATTCTCCTGCCCCAACCTCCTGAGTAGCTGGGATTAGGCACCCACCACCACGCCCAGCTAATTTTTGTATTTTTAGTAGAGACGGGATTTCGACATGTTGGCCAGGCTGGTCTCGAACTCCTGATCTCAGGTGATCCACCCACCTTGGCCTCCCAAAGTACTAGGATTACAGGCATGAGCCACCGGGCCCAGCTCCTTTGCCCACTTTTCGATGGGGTTATTTGTTTTTTTTTCTTGTAAATATGTTTAAGTTCCTTGTAAATTCTGGATACTAGACCTTTGTCCGATGGGTAGATTGCAAAAATTTCTCCCATTCTGTAGGTTGCCTGTTCGCTCTGATGATAGTTTCTTTTGCTGTTCAGAAGCTCTTTTGTTTAATTAGATCCCATTTGTCAATTTTGGTTTTTGTTGCAATTGCTTTTGGCATTTTTGTCATGAAGTCTTTTCCCATATCTGTGTCATAAATGGTATTATCTGTGTCATAAATGGTATTGCCTAGGTTTTCTTCTAGGAATTTTATGGTTTGGAGTTTTACATTTAAGTTTTTAATCCATCTTGAGTTAATTTTTATAGGGTGTAAGGAAGGGGTCCAATTTCAGTTTTCTGCATATGGCTAGCCAGTTTTCTTAGCATCATTTACTGAATAGAAGATCATTTTCCCACTGTTTGTTTTTGTCAGGTTTGTCAAGATTAGATGGTTGTAGATGCATGGTGTTATTTCTGAAGTCTCTGTTCTGCTCCATTGGTCTATATGTCTGTTTCAGTACCATTACCATACTGTTTTGGTTCCTGTAGCATTGTAGTATAGTTTGAAGTCAGGTAGCATGATGCCTTTAGCTTTATTCTTTTTGCTTAGGATTGTCTTAGCTATTTGGGGTCTTCTTTCATTTCATATGAAATTTAAAACAGTTTTTTTCTAATTCTGTGAAGAATGTCAATGGTAGTTTGATGGGAATAGCATTGAATCTATAGATTACTTTGGGCAGTATGGCCCAAAACCCCATCCAAGGGTCAGCAGCCTCAAAGACTGAAACTAGGCAAAGATGAGAAAGAATCAACCAAACAGTGCTGAAAACCAAACAGACCAGAGTGTCTCTTCTCCAAATGATTGCAACGTTTCTCCATCAACGTTTCTCCATCAAGGGTGCAAAACTGGGTGAAGGATCAGATGGATGAATTGACAGAAGTAGACTTCAGAAGATGGGTAATAAAAACTACCCTGAGCTAAAGGAGCATGTTCTAACCCAATGCAAAGAAGCTAAGAGCCTTGATAAAAGATTAGAGGAATTGCTTACTAGAATAACCAGTTTACAGAGGAACATAAATGATCTGATGGAGCTGAAAAACACAGCACAAGACCTTTGTGAAGCATACACAAGTATCAACAGTTGAATCAACCAAGTGGAAGAAAGGATATCAGAGTTTGAAGATCACCTTACTGAAATAAGACATGCAGACAAGAATAGAGAAAAAAGAATGAAAATGAATGAACATAGACTCCAAGAAATATAGGACTCCATAAGAAACTGTACCTACGATTGATTGGAGTACCTGAAGAAGACAGGGAGAATGGAAACAAGCTGGAAAACACACTTCAGGATATTGTCCAGGAGAACTTCCCCAACCTAGCAAGACAAGCCAACATGCAAATTCAGGAAACACAGAAAACACCATTAAGATATTCCACAAGAAGATCTACCCCAAGACACATAATCATCATATTCTCCAAAGTAGAAATGAAGGAAAAACTGTTAAGGGCAGCCAGAGAGAAAGGCCAGGTCACCTACAAGGAGAAGCATATCAGACTAACAGTGGAAACTCTATAAGGCAGAAGAGATTGGGGGGCCAACATTCAACATTCTTAAAAGAATTTTCAACCCAGAATTCCATATCCAGCCAAACCAAGCTTCATAAGCGAAGGAGAAATAAAATTCTTTCTAAATAAGAAAATGCTGAGGGATTTAGTTACCACCAGGCCTGCCCTGCAAGAGCTCCTGAAAGAAGCACTAAATGTTAAAAGGAAAAACTGGCACCAGCCACTGCAAAAACACACCAAAATATAAAGACCAATGACACTATGAAGAAACTGCATTAACTAGTGTGCAAAATAACCAAATATCATCATGATGACAGGCTCAAATTCATACATAACAATACTAACATTAAATGTAAATGGGTTAAATGCCCCCATTAAAAGACTAGGACTGGCAAATTGGATAAGGAGTCAAGACGTATTGGTGTACTGTATTCAGAAGACCCATCTTATGTGCAAAGACATACACAAGCTCAAAATAAAGGGATGGAGGAAAAATTACCAAGCAAATGGAAAGCAAACAAACAAACAAAAAAAAAACAGGGGTTGCAATACTAGTCTCTGACAACACAGACTTTAAACCAACAAAGATTAAAAAAGCCAAAGAACGACATCACATAATGGTAAAGGGATCAATTCATCAAAAAGAACTAACTATCCTAAATATATATGCACCCATACAGGAGCACCCAAGTTCATAAAACAAGTTCATAGAGACCTACAAAGAGACTCAGGCTCCCACAAATAATAGTGGCAGACTTTAACACCTCATTGTCAGTGTTAGACAGATGAATGAAACAGGAAATTAACAGGGATATTGAGGACTTGAACTGAGCTCTGGGTCAAGTGGACCTAGTAGATGCTATAGAACTCTCTACTCCAAATCAACAGAACATAACATTCTTCTTTATGCCACATGGAACTTATTCTACAATCAACCACATAATTGGAAGTAAAACACTCCTCAGAAAATGCAAAAGAATTGGAATCATAACAGTTTCTCAAACCACAGTGCAATCAAGTTAGAACTCAGGATTAAGAAACTCACTCAAAACCACACAATTACATGGAAATTGAACAAGCCGCTCCTGAATGACCCCTGGGAAAATAATGAAACTTTTGGGAGGCCGAGACGGGCGGATCACAAGGTCAGGAGATCGAGACCATCCTGGCTAACACGGTGAAACCCCGTCTCTACTAAAAAAAAAATGCAAAAAAAACAACTAGCCTGGCCAGGTGGCGGGCGCCTGTAGTCCCAGCTACTTGGGAGGCTGAGGCAGGAGAATGGCGTAAACCCGGGAGGCGGAGCTTGCAGTGAGCCGAGATCCGGCCACTGCACTCCAGCCTGGGCGACAGAGCAAGACTCCGTCAAAAAAAAAAAAAAATTAAGGCAGAAATCAAGACGATCTTTGCAACCAGTGAGAACAAAGAGACAACATACCAGAATCTCTGGGACACAGCTAAAACAGTGTTAAGAGGGAAATTTATAGCACTAAATGCCCATATCAGAAAGCTACAAAGATCTCAAATCAACACCTTAACATCAAAATTAAAAGAGGTAGACAGGCAAGAGCAAACTAATTTTTTTTCTTTATAAGTGTCAAGCTGACCCAACACTAATTTATTGATAAGATGTTTCTTCCTCCAAAGATTTCCATAAGTGAATTGGGCATATATGAGTGAATTTGCTTATGGGCTCCTACTCTGATCATTGGACTGTTAGTTTACCCTAAAGCCAATAGTATGTTGCCCCAATTACTACAGCTTTGTAATAAGTCTTGATCAACAATAAAGTTTTTCTGTTATGTTTACTATTCAATATTGTCTATGATATTCCTGGACTCTTGAACATTCACATACGATTTAAAATGAACCTATCAATTTTTAGATTCACATATTTTAACTATGACATATATGTTTGGATTATATTAAATTTATAGATTAACTTAGGGAAAGGGTGTAGTATCTTTGATATAAAGAATACTTCAATCAGCAAACATGATACATTCTTTTATTTATTGAGGTTTATAATTTCTTTCATTAGGGTTTAATAGTTTTTATTTTAAGATGTTTGATATGTTTAACATAAGTAGTACTATTCCTCAATGTCTACATTTTCAGAAAATATAATTATGTAAAAATACAATTAATTGTCTTGTGTTGACTTGTGTCCAGGTATTTTAATAAACTAATTTAAAAATTCTTATACATTTCCTTAAATTATTTTGAAGTTTTCATTTAGAGAATGCTTATACATGTGAATAATGACATCAAATGAGATCCACATCTTAAAGAAAAAGCTTTTATAATTTTACCATTAATTATGCTTTTTTAGATATTTGTAGATACCATTTGACTAAGAAGTTACATTCCATTTCCAGTTAGCTAAGTTTATTTTTTAGATTTTAAATGGATTTAATAAATTTAACAAAATGTATTATTTAAATGTTGAATAAAATTAGCAAGTATATTCATCAAATTGAGATAATTCTAAGATTTTATTGTTTATTTTATTGATATGGCAACTTATATTTATTGTTTTTCAATTATTAATCCAATCTGGAATTACAGAAATTTGTCATTTTTTCTTGATATACTGACTTTCTAAAATGTTGCAATTATTTTTATAGTTTACTTAGGTCTTTTGCTTCAGTGCTCATTTGTAAACCTGGCATGAAATTTTTCTTGATTATGTCCTTGTCCAGTTAGATGTCAATGTTATTCTGAGCTCATTAGGATAGGTTCTCTCTTTCTTTTTATTTACTGTAGGCATTTTTCCATGATTGTGATTACTTTTCTTAAATGTTTGATAGAATTTACTGTTGAACAAAAATCTGATCCTAGAGCAGTATTTTGTTTGATTTTGCTTTGGAAAAATTTAAATATTTTAAATTACAAATTTACTAGCTTCACTTATTACTATATAGATCACCAATTTTGTCTCAGGATAGCTTTAAAAATTGCATTCTTAAAAATATTTTACATACATTTTCATATTATTTCCACACGTGTTATAATATCATCATGTACCCATAAATATATACAAGTATTTATCAATTAAAAATAAAATAAAAATAAAATGAAATACTATTCATAATATATTATCATTATATTTTAAAAACTCTTTAGTACTGCAGTGATATATTTTCATGTGCTACCCTGCATTATTTGTGCTTTATCTTTGTATTATTTTATCAGTCTCATTAGTGGTTCATCAATTTTGTGTTTTGAAAACATCAGCATTTTATTTTTGCATTATAATTTCAGATACTCTTAAGGATAAAAATGGGATTTTACTTACATACTATAAGTGTCAAGGAGATGCACACAAAGACTTTGTAACTAAGATACAAGGAGTTAAAATGGAAACTGGTGGGTTAATGAATGTCTTGTTTGCGGGAAAGTAATTGCCAAAAAACAAAGCAAGATGTATTTATTTTAATAATGACTGTAAAAATAGGTTCAGCAGTACGCACTTATCTACAATAGCATGTCTCAATAAAATATTCTAATTCTTTATATAGGATTATTCTAACAGAAGCATATGTATATATATGGATATTTTCAATTTTGATATATTTGCATATATATATATTTGTTGGATTATTTCATAATAGAGTTAGAACAAATATTTTTTGAATTTTTCTTTGCCCACTATATAACAATGATATTGTTAGATTGATAAAACACACACATTTGCATTTTTTTGTATACCCCTTTGGGTCAAAGTAGGAAATCCTTTGACAAATCAACAAATAGCTTATCAACAAATAGCTGTTCAAATATTCATTAATGTATTTATTCAATAAACACTAAATAGTACCTTATTTGAGGGATTGGGTTAGGGTATTTTTACAGTACCATTTTGCTTCAAATGCTCTTTCATTTGTGTGTTGGTTCACATATTCAAGCACTCATTTGCCTTTTATTATTTTAAATAGTTTGAAATATTCATTAGTATTAAACTGAGGCTAAAATGTGTATCACTTGGGTAGCCACCCATCCTCCTCCTTTCATCTAGAAGGATCTCCTGTACATCCCTACTCCCATATAAATAGAATTAGTAATCTTTTTCACAGGAACTGGATCTCCTCACCACAATACTTAAGACTTACTACAAGAACTTCTAAATTATCCATTCTTTCTCTGGTAGTGCATGCTGCAAATAGAAAAGATTGGGATGTACCAATGACTATATTTTCCTCTATGTTTAAGAGATAAGGAAAGAATGAGGAAGAAAGAATACTGAAAACATTCTAGTCCTTAGTTTCTCATATGTCTGAGGCAACTATCATTTTTTCTTTCTTCAAATTTTATTTCTCAATTTGGTAAACCAGTGAATCCCTCTTTCTGCTTAAACTAGAGTTAGATTATTCTCACTTACAGAGCAAAAAACCCTCTGTTTTTGTTTCTGTATTTCTACAGCCTAGATTACTAGAAGTACAAAAGTAAACACATTGCTCATAACACATTCGTATATAAATTCTTCATTTTGTAGCCAGATGCCTTCCAGAATGGCTGTAATAGCCTAATTCTTACCAATTGTATACAAGTAACTTTTATCTTATATAATTTTCAACCACACACCTTATTCATTTTTTCACCTTTACTGCTTCAAAATGAATTAGTTCTCCCAGCTTTCATGTTTGTTGAAATACTAGCCACTGGGTCATAAAGATAGAAAGAAGCAAGTGAGTCTAAGAAAAAAACACAAACAATTCTGAGAATTTAAGAACTACAAGATTTGGGAAGATCTTTTTGTTCCACAACTGTTTTAATTTCTCTCCTGACATAAACATGACTCCTGGGTGTTGACCACCATGAGCCTAAAAATGAATGGAGGACAAGGGTGAATGGAGGAACTGGGTGAAGATTAGTAAATACGAGTTAGTTAATACAAACATGTTTGTATTTAGTGCCCCTGGTAGCTTAAATGGAGAAGAACAAAAGTCATTATGCTCTGGTATAGTTACAAGACAGAGCTGCTTTTTAAAAAGAATACTTAAGAGGCTTTGAAGTTGAACAATACTTATTATCTCATACAGATATTTAAAAATAAATAATTCTAGCCGGGCGCGGTGGCTCAAGCCTGTAATCCCAGCACTTTGGGAGGCCGAGACGGGCGGATCACGAGGTCAGGAGATCAAGACCATCCTGGC
>NW_012115433.1:455999-504312 GCF_000951035.1 Colobus angolensis palliatus
ATCTCCTGACCTCGTGATCCGCCCGTCTCGGCCTCCCAAAGTGCTGGGATTACAGGCTTGAGCCACCGCGCCCGGCCTTTTTTCAGAATTCTGTACTAACTCCATAGAGATAGATATTTACTTTTTCAGCAACTCCACTGGCTGTTTCGATGAGTTAAACTGACATAAATATAGGGAGTCTGAGTGAATTGTACAGTTGTTCGATGATAAAAGATTGAAGATGTAAGCTTCTGAAGACATGCGAGAATGTTAGCTCTGCTCAAACCCCAGAAATGTAGCAGGGATGAAGCCTAAGTATAAAGTATTTTAAAGTAGAAAAGGGTCTGGGCAAGTGTTTTAGTCAATGCTGAAAAGAGCTGTCCAATAAATGAGGTAGAAAAGAAAATATGACATACAGTAGGTAGTATAATCATGAGTAGAGAACCATAGGTCTCCTAATTCGTTAAGGGTTTTTGCACAAGTTAGTTTTCTCTGCCTGTTCTTCTATTGATTCGTTGTTAAAATGAAGATAGTTATATACGTTGATTTAATTGGTGGGAGAAAACATAAAAATACACACATATAATTTAGTCATTTATAAATCCAAAGCAATGTAGAACTAGCAAAATGATGCTCAATAGTTAATTAGAAAATGTTTCCTGATTTGGTATTCTGGAGCTATAGATAATTAACAACTTCTGACAAGCAGTTCATCTAAACAATACGATTCAATGGCTTTTAATTGAATTATGTCTATGTGTTTGTTACTTCCTTTTGTTTCCCTGCATCAATTTAAGTTCACAATAATAGATACATTAAAACTGCTTACAACCCTATGTCTGCCAGTTAAAGGATTAATTAAGGCAGGTTGAATGCAATTCAATTAATGCTTTTTATCTGGTGGCTGTTTCTTTGCTGGTATACACTTTGTGCTAGTGTCTGTAATACAATCAGATACTGCCCATAGGTTGTAGCAGTAAGGAATGCTGGGGCCCAGCAGGTTGTTCAATGCTAGAATTTAATGATGTCTCACTGAGGCGCGCACTTGGGGGTCTGGCAAAAAAGTTATTGATTAAAAAAAAAATGAATGGACCTGTCAGCTTCCAACAGAAATTGTTCCACAGACAGGCTACTTTTGTCTTGGAAATTTGAGAGGGAACACAAAAGTCGGAGAGTTTGTCTTTGTGGTCTGAAGATCTAGGGTGCTTTGTTACATGATGGGAGGTACTCTATACAATTTTTATAGACTTCCAAAATTCTCAGATCACGTTGAAAAGGGGGAGTAGTTTCATAGCATTTTATATCATTTGTCAGGAATGAAAAAAATCACTATTTATATTTTTACCCCACTTGAAAATATTGAGTTGGTATCAGTAAAGAAAACCTAGCAATGACTTAGTCTTTTAATTTTTTTAAGAATGAATTTTTGGATAGGCCCAGTGAATTGTTGCACAGAATAAATCATTGGGGACACTTGGGTTTCAGTTTATATTACATATTCATAGCTTTTTGTGGCAGCCATAGGCCATGACTCTTAGTCCTGACACGATAAGTCTGTTGGGAGAAGGATACAGTTTGTTTTACACATGCCTTTAAGAGAGTTCCCAGCTGTGTACTCTGCTTTTAAAATGGATGCAAAATTAAACTTAACATAATGACTTCTGCTGGAATCAGTAAGAATTAGTCTTCAGCTATACAGGTGCTATAGGATAGAATGACTTATTTAAATACTCAAAGTATTTCTGCAAACTTGGATAATTCAGAAAATGAACAGGAAAGTGTATCTCTATTTCAGGTTTTTTTGATCCTTAAATATAAAAACTTCTAAAAAGAAAAAGAAATTCTTCCTGGTAGCTAGAATAAATGAGGGGAATGAAAGGTTTTCCAAAATCCTAAAGAGAAATTTGGGAGTCTTCCACTAGATAATGTGTAGAGATGTCTAACTTAAGAAGAACGCTTACTCAGAGGTTATGTTGCTAGGTTCAGAGAAAGACAGCTACTCCGTTGTTCTACGCAAGGGTAGTATTGACAGAAGTTTCTGCATGGGCAGCATCCACAGGAACTGCTACAGAGGGCTTTCTCTATTGGAGGGCATGTAACTCTAGCACAGTTGAAAATGGCATTGCAATTATAAACATGGTTTGGGATACAGTAGGCACCCTTCAAATGATGACCTTCAAGGGTAGAGACAGTGACAGCCTGATGGAGTATTCTTCTGAAGCATTTTATTGGAACAAGGAATAGAAAAGCAAAGGCACCGCCTTTAGCTAACTTGATTTTTTACTTTAGAATTTTGGAAGCTGCTCCAATAATTTTGAAAACATCATCTTCTGAAAGATAAAGAACCATACTCAATGCAAGCACTTTTTTTTTTCTTTTTTCTTTTCTTTTTTTTTTTTTGAGACGGAGTCTCGCTCAGTCTCCCCGGCCGGAGTGCAGTGTTGCGATCTCGGCTCACTGCAAGCTCCGCCTCCCGGGTTCCCGCCATTCTCCTGCCTCAGCCTCCCGAGAGCTGGGACTACAGGTGCCCGCCACTATGCCCGGCTAATTTTTATTTTTTTATTTTTATTTTATTTTTTGTATTTTTAGTAGAGATGGGGTTTCACCGTGTTAGCCAGGATGGCCTCGATCTCCTGACCTCGTGATCCGCCCATCTTGGCCTCCAAAATGCTGGCATTACAGGCGTGAGCCACGGTGCCCGGCCAATGCAAGTACTTTTACAGTTCCAAACCTAGGGTGTCACATGGCTTATAATTCACCTGAAATTATGAAATCACCGTGATGCCCTACCTTGTAACCATACAGTTAACAGGTTTCTTTTCTTTCTTTCTTTCTCTTTTTCTGTAAGCCCACACAGTTTTTCTTACGGGCTGCAGAAATTGTTGGACTCCATGACCCACACCAAATCCAGCAAGAACAGGTAGTTCTCTAGTGCTAGCACTCAGAGCAGCATTCCTAAATGCTGTTTTTTCAAGGCTCTGCAAAGCTGTGACAGAAAAACTGAGACGTGTTCTGTTCACTTAAAATTCATATAAACAGCATAGTTTCTGCTCTTATTTCAGGGAATTTTCTGGCCAGGTAGTATTAACTTTAGCGTTAGCAGTGTAGTGGTGTCTATTTCCTGCAACAGATATCTGGGCTAATAGGAAGAACTGGTGATATTTCAGGCCCACCAGAAGCTAGTTTTTATGAGATGCTACTTAGTGTGAACTTGCACCAGTTTTGAATTTATTTATCCTCCTAGATATCCTTGGCCCTAGTTGCTACTTTGGGCTTGACTGACTTGCTCTGTCTTCTTGATAAGAGGCCCAGACATGTGTTGGGCTTTCACATGGTCATGAAGTTCTACCCGCCACTGTAAGCTCCTCACTTACCATGATCTGTTGACTCAGTCTTCCTGGTGGCAATGTCGGTTTTTGTGGGAACGCAGCAGTTTTGGAGTCCAGATTCTCCGAACACCACAGGGAAGTCCTAGAGGGTCTGAAAAATACATTCTGGAAGTACAGCTTCTTTCTGTAGGGCAAATTTTGACCAAATTAAGACAATTGATGTAAAAGAATTGGAAGATAAGAATCAGCATTTAGGAGTGCTGCTATGAGTGCTAGCACTAGAGAACTATCTGTTCTTGCTGGATTTGGGTGTCAGTAATGCAGCCCAACAATTTCTGCAGCTCCTAAGAAAAACTGCATGGCCTTACCAAAAAAAAAAAAAGAAAGAAAGAAAAGAAACCTGTTAACTATATGGTTACAAGGTAGGGCATCACAGTGATTTCATAATCTCAGGTGAATTATGAGCTATGTGACACCCTAGGTTTGGAATTGTAAAATATTTGCATTGAATATGCTTCTTTATCTTTCAGAAGATGATGTTTTCAAAATTATTGGAGTAGCTTCCAAAATTCTAAAGTAAAAAATCAAGTTAGCTAAAGGTGGTGCCTTTGCTTTTCTAGTCTTTGTTCCAATAAAATGCTTCAGAAGAATACTCCATCAGGCTGTCACTGTCTCTACTCTTGAAGGTCATAATTTGAAGGGTGCCTACTGTATCCCAAACCAAGTTTAGAATTGTAATGCCATTTTCAATTCTGCTAGAGTTACGTGCCCTCCAATAGAGAAAGCCTTTTCTTCCTACTGATGGATTGTTCTAAGATGCAGCAGTTTCACAGTTTCCTTAAAGAAATCCTGAAATATTGAGAACATAGTTCTATTTTCCTGAGATATCGTGGCCAGCTTATTAATGTATAACTTTGTTTTTATGCATTCACTCTCTTCATGCACAACTTATTTTTTCCACCTTATGCTTGTTACATCCAATACCTCCATCCTCAATACAAGTATTACCATACAAGCATATCATCAAGCTGTTTTCTAGGAAATCAGATGCAAACAGAACATTTACAAAGAAAGAGAAAGACAGATGGACAAGATCAGCCTAGTAAACAGAACTTAGTTTCAGCTGGGTGTCGTGGCACACACATCTAATCCCAGCTATCTTACTTGAGAGGCCGAAGTGGGAGAATTGCTTGAGCCTGGGACTTTGAGACTAGCCTGGAAATATAACAAACAAAAGAACTTAGTTTGGAAGAAAACATATATGTCTAATTATAGAATGGTATCAGTTGCTTGCCAATTCTGATTCCATTCTACATGTTTGGATTACATGAGAGAAATAACGGTGGGACAAGGGTATGAATATAAAAAATGAAAAAAAAAAAACCCTAGAATTCCTGTATAACTGTGTCAGATACTGAAGCATAAGCAACACTGTTTCTGAACCCATGTGAATAGTGGAACAACAGTGTTACAGAAAAATATTGGAATTTGTATTTAAGAATCTTTCCATTAAGCAAACTTCAGGTCTAGTTGGCTTCATTGACTTCTACTAAATATTTTTTGGAAGAAATAATAACATTTCTACAAAAAAATCTGAAAAATTGAAAAGGATGGGATATTTTAATCTTCCTTCTGAACAGTATGAGCTGTTGTGAACAGAAGCAAGGGAGCAGGAGTTTCTACCCCTACCTCAACCAAGCGCTGGATGAATGATGCCCTCCACAGGGAGTATAGGCTCAAGCAAAGCTGGTTCCTTTGGCTGAAGGCAATTTACGGAGAGGAATGTGGCTTTGAGCATAGACACTCAACTTTCCTAGCAGCTCAGCAAATGACAGTTTCAGCCCTGAAGCTGGTTATCTGTGTGGTGCACCACTGTACCCATGGCAGATGCATTTTACTCTATTAGCACTTGGCTTATTATGATTTGGGTTGAAGAGTCTAAAGGAAAAATGTTACTTTAGCAATTTCTGATGTGTCACAGAATTGGCAAAGGCCAGTGAGAGTTGGCAGTACCTGTGAGCAGGGGGTAATGCCACGTAGGAAGAAGTGTTATTCGGTGAAATTGGCAGTGGCAATTTGTCTCACTGGAAGTAGCAGACCCGAGTGAAATAACGGATATCAGGAAGTGCATAGTGGAATCCAATGCAAGATCAGTATTGCCTACCTTAAGAAAACAGAAACAGATTTCACTGGAGGAAGCTCAGAGAAAGAGGAAGTAAATGACAAATGTAATGTAGTAGTTAATAAGTTTCATTTATAAGAATTTTTTTGCAGCCTCAGGACACCTCCAGATGTGTGTGTGTGTGTTTCAAAGCTTTAACAATGGGATGGGGAATAGAGTATTCCTAATACTTCTTCCTAATACATATATTATAAGCATATTTAGGAATTATGCAGCAAAAGGACAAAAGTTCCCTATGTTGAGTAACTGGGCTTTGGGTCAAAAAGAGGGAAAAAAAACCCCCGAACAACCTAAAAATTAAATTAGATAGAACATCGTAACATCACAAAATATCAGAGCATAACGTGTATAACAGAGTTTTTACAATTCAAATTCCTTTCCTAATGTCTAAACTCATGTTTCTGTGATTTGAATGGAATGCTTAGTTAGATTGACTCACTCGTGTGACAAATTCCAATTATATTCAACTTCCCCAAAATATACTTATTAAACATACCGGCAGTGTGTGCTTATTGAACACACTGGTAATGCTGACCTTCTGTATAGGTTTTCTGAAACTTACATACCTAGGGATAGATCCCAGACTCTTCATACTTTGCTCTTCCACCTGTTATGAAAGAGTCTTAGCAAAAGCAATACCCTTGTTAGCTTTCTTATCCTCTGGTGAGAATCCCCCAGTATCCCTTTGGGATTCAATGTCATAGATCTCTTTAGTATCTGTAGTTCCACCCGGTTCCATGCTCAATATCCATGATACACATATCAGCATAGAATTGCTATGTGTCATAAAACTCAGTTAACTTGTTACTCAAGTAGTGCACAACCATTCATTTAGCACTAGGAAGGAAAATGAGCAGCGGTCACATGGCATGAGACTGAGTTGCTAGCAGCTGAGCACTGGGCACCTTGGTTCTCTAGAATTTGGTGGAGAACAGGCCTATTTATGAAAGGGCTCCACCACTGTGGGATGGATCCTGAACCAGATCCTGTTCACCTCTTCCTTATTTCCATCTTCTCATTACCAAGACTGAAAAATCTCTTCCTGGACACTGGTTTTGTTTCACATCAACCCACACAGTGTCTCTATTCCAAAAGGTTCTGCTTCCATTTTTCCTTTTGTTTTGGACCTTTGAAATGACCCACATTGACTTCATTCTTTCCCGTATACTGCTACTAAGCCGTTTTCCACAGTCCACAGGTATTAAATAGCTGTTCCTTTTAAAGGAAAAGCTATTCAACCCAAAGATCTATAGCATCACTTTTTACAAAACTGCACCTAAGACAACACATAGCAGTTATTATATTACTCCAACAGCTGATTCGTGCTTGTTACAAGAAAAAATTCAATTGTATTTTATTAACAGATGTTACACTTAGAAATATATTCTAATAGTGGCACTTCAAATTGAGAGACTAGGAGTTTTTGTTATACAATAATATAGGCTTTCCTGAAAACAAAATCACTCATGCTCTAATAACTGATCCCATGAAAAAAATAGAGTTGGGCCAGACCATTCAAAACCTATGCAAGTTTATATCTGCATATTATGGAAAGCAGCTACTGGTTTATCAACACATAATATGAAGAGTCTAGCCAGGCATCTCAGTAGGACTGGATGCTGCTTCAGGGGTTTTAAAAAATATTGTCAAAGTGGTGGCTTGTGAGCTCTGAGAGACTGCATCTGCCATCTGGATGTATTG
Source organism: Colobus angolensis palliatus (assembly GCF_000951035.1). Taxonomy (NCBI): domain Eukaryota; kingdom Metazoa; phylum Chordata; class Mammalia; order Primates; family Cercopithecidae; genus Colobus; species Colobus angolensis. The sequence continues at coordinate 463,191 of NW_012115433.1, forward strand.
CTGCGAGCACAGGAGGAAGCGTCAGCTGCCAGAGGTGAGAGCAAGGTGTGCTTCGGTGTGAACGGAGTCTTCGTGAAGCCGAAAGCTATCCTGCCTGTACAGCAGTTACATCACACACCTTTTCTTAAAACTTAGGATTCTATGCCCACTACTCGAGATTCAAATTACATCTGAAGCAACTCAATGCTCAAAATAAACCAAGTTTTCCTATTTCACAATCATGTAAGAGCTGATTCGTGCATTAGAAACATGTTTTATCAGAACAAACTGCTACTCCAAATGTTACATATTCAATTTATGTTTCCTTATGGACTCGTTAATAAGTGTGGGCCTGAATGACATTGGTCATGGGCTTCCAAGTTTTATAAGGCAGATCCTGCGTGTGCCATGTTCACTTACAGGCATGACACTGAGTATACTGAACTCAGACACATGCTTTAAAATATTTTGTTGGATAATTGCTCTGATAGAATAGGTTTTATAGTTCCAACAAAAACTTGGGTCTCACATTTGCATGCTCATTAATGTTTTTATTTACAGTGATCCAACGAATTAGGGCAGGTGATTTTTACAAATGTGTATATCAAACCTCAGAGAATTTAATGACTAAAACTAGCATTAAGCATTAAAGTGGGGGGTAAAAACTACTACATTATATCGTTTTTCTGTACCACGTTGTGTTTCATGAAGTAAATTCTGGGCCACTTGAAGCGTGGCTGTCATTAAGTGAAAGAGGATGGAGTAGTATCCGGGAAATAAATGGCACTCTACCTGACACATTAAAAGTGAATGAAGTGGCTGAAGTACATAAAACTGAAAAAAATGTGGGGAAATCATTAGAGTTAAATGGCTTTCTCATGTAACTTAAATTGTTCTTTAAATACCTGCTACCCAGAATTTTTTTTAATCAATCGTCTTCTTAATCACTGATTATGTCAAATATCTGTTTAAGATTTTGAAAAACAGTTCATTTATAAAAGCATTTATGTACAATGAAAATATTAACCACACAGACATTCACACACACATATATACACACACAAACATATATAACACTAAAACATCATAACACATAATCAGTGTCTAAAAATAATACCTCCACCCTGTCAAAAATACAGGATGGTATTATTGTGAGTTTAATTAAATGATTCAGGCATGACTGCACAGCTAGCCTGTCTACCGATCTCAGGATTTGGGAGGCAATTACTTTAAATCTGAACTCATCTTATTCATTATCATTAGTGGTATCACAGGTTTTTACTGCATTTATATGATTTAGGCCTTAACACAATTTGTAACAGTGAATGGAGCTTAAATACCAATCTTTTTATTAAATAATGTAATTTCAGATAAAGAATTTAGAGTTGAATAGCTGTCTTTTCAATATGTAGCTGGCTTAGTCCATTTGTGCTGCTATTTTAAAAGAAAGAAAGAAAGAAACTACCACTACCTGAAAGGCTTATGCATATAAGAAATGCGCTTCTTGGACGCGGTGGCTCACGCCTGTAATCCCAGAGTTTTGGAAGGCCGAGGCAGGCGGATCACGAGGTCAGATCGAGACCATCCTGGCTGACACGGTGAAACCCCCGTCTCCACTAAAAATACAAAAAATTAGCCGGGCGTGGTGGCGGGCGCCGGTAGTCCCACCTACTCCGGAGGCTGAGGCAGGAGAATGGCGGGAACCGGGGAGGCGGAGCTTTCTGTGAGCTGAGATCCTGCCGCAGAGGAAGTCTGAGATTAAGGCACCAGCAGATTTGATGTCTGGTGAGGGCCTGCTTCCTGGTTCATAAATAGTGCCTTCTCTTGTGACCTCACATGGCCGAAGGCAAGGGACCTCTCTGGATTTCTTTAACAAGACCACTGATTTCATTTATGAGGGCAGAGCCTCCCCAAGACCTCACTTCCAGGTACCATGGATTAAAGGAATAAATTTTGACATGCACATTTTGAGGGGATGCAAATATTAATTCTATGACAATAGGGATATTTATAATTCTAGTTCATTTTTATTGACAGGGTTCAAACATAGTCATTAAAACATTTGGTTGTGTATCTAAACGAAAGCATTCATGCGCAATTCACGTCAGCTTGCTCATATCTGACAATGCAGTTATAATTGATATGTCCCCTTATTCAGTATTTAAGGATGAGATGCTTCGGTAAGATAATAAATAAAAAGTCAGACATGAAAAACGTTTTGTGTGACAAAATAAAAGAAAATTTATTTATTAGAATCAAATATTTGTAGGGAGTATAACCACAATTGCCTCTATGATTGATGTTTTACTTCATCACAAAAAAACTTGGTTGTCCTGAAAAAAAAAGTATTATGAAACTACAAATTTCTAGTAAATACCCCTAACCCAAATAAATATGAAGTGATTTTTTTTTGTAGACTGAGGTGAACATAATAATATTGATTTTATTGTTAATTTTTTAGATGGGATTTTTCAGGAAAAAAGTGTGTCTTTGATTAGAACCTCATTTATTCTGTGTAATTGCTGTTCCATTCAAAACTATTTGTGTATATGTATTCAGTTGCATTAATATCAGTTTACATTTATGGTATTTTTTATTCTATTAGTTAATATTTATTGCTTAGAAGAATAAATAACAAATTTGTAATGTATAGACAAAATGTAAAATGGGTTAGGCTCTCAAAATGATCAAAACTGTAGCCTTCTTGTCACCCTCGAAATCAATGTAAAAACTATTTTCAGGAGCACTTTAAAACATATAAAATATTAATTTAGTAAAAACTGTTTCCTTTAATATCAAAAATATAATTTCAAGTTAATGAAGCAACTATTTCTGTAAGAATAAGAATTGTTAAGTTTTCAAAAATTCTATCTCATTCTCTAATTATTATAAAATTTCAGACTTCTTCTGAGAGTCATTTTGAAATACATGGAAATTATTTTCTCAATTTAGATTCCCTTTTAAGAAGTTGTCTAATTTATAAGAGAAGTTTGGACTCTATGATAAATATGACAGACCTAAGCCTGGAAATAAGGCACATTTTGAATAAATTATCTTTACAGGATAATTCAGGGTATAGAAAATCTTGTTGCTTTGGTTCAAAATCCACAGACTATGGCCTAATTTAATTTAAAACTTTCTGAATCTGTTTTCTTGTTTGGTAAATAGAGAGGAAAATGCAGAAATTGTTAAAAGAAGAAAATGCAAGTTTTGAGAATTTTGAAAAAATATGGCTTTACCAAAATAACAATAGTTTCAGAGTTTTATTATTAGGTGAAAAGACTGCCTTCTCAGGATTATTCTCACTCCAACATGTCCAGGATAAATTAAACATTGGAATGGAAAATAATTATACACACATTTCGGAACCTCTATACATTTTGTTCACTTTCTAAAATCAGGTGGAAATAGAAGATGATTCTAAATTTAACCTTTTACTTACACTTTGTTATAATGTTAATATGTTGACATTCCAAATCTCATAGCATCATTTAATGCCTGAAAGACAACATTATAGAAAATGATGGAAAACTTCAGAATTTTTAAGTGATACAGAGAAGTGCTTTAGTAAATAATTTTGTCATTATGGTTGTTCATGTTTTTCAAATACACTAGATATCATCATAATGTATAAAACTTAAATTTCATAATGACTGATTTTTATCTTTAAAAAATTTAACACAAATAATTCTGCTCAAATATAGCTAACACACAATATCTATAGTTGGAAGAATATAAACACAATATTAAATTTTGGACACAGCTAACAGCCACACTTAATAACTCTAAAATAATCATGAGAATGGCATTAACAATCCTTGTTTGTTGTGTCAGTGATTTGGCTGTGTATATTTGCTTCTAAAGTATGCCTGCACTCAAAAATTAACATTAATATCTACAACTTTACACACATTTGTGTCAGACTGCCACAGTTACTACTTGAGATGGTCACTATGACAGTTACTACTGTTACTACTTGAGACCATCATTATGACTGTTACTACTGTTACTACTTGAGACCATCATTATCAGAGTTACTACTGTTACTGCTTGAAACTGTCATTATGAGACTGAAGGAAGAAGGACAAATGTAGAAATGAAAACTTAAGACAAAAGAAACTGTTTGAAAGGAAGGGGTCAGGGGAAGAAGAGCTCCCTGCTTCTAGTGAGCAAAGGTAGCAGCCTGAGCTTCCACAATCCTTCGTATTTATTGAGTAGAATGAGCAGGGAGGAGGAGGTAATGACTAGTCAGTTGGTTAATTGATCACAGGTTCAAATTATTACTGACAGGCTTCAAATGTGCCCTGTAGATAATCACAAGAAACACTTGTGCCTGGCTCATGACTGCCCTCAGTATTCCTTCTGGGTGGTGGATGCAGTTTGTCAGTTTGCCAACATTCTGTTTTTATGAGAACAGTTTGCTGTTTACTAATATAGCCTCCAGTGGTATACAGAGTTGATCATGACCCTCATGGCCTTCAACACACACCTGTGATAATGAATATCTCATGATAATTTAATTATGTCTGTTTGTTTATTTATAAAGTCAAAATTGAATGGATTAGGTCCACTGTTCATTTCTTATTAAAATTTCTTAAGAAATGTTAAAAGAGTAATTTCAAATCTTTATAATCCCACTAAATTAAAACAATAACAGTAGATATTGTGAGAGTACTAAATATCAATAGTACTTGATACTTGAATATTAGTACTCAATTAAATACTTGATATTTAGTACTACTGATACTTAGTACTTCAAGGTCAAATTAGACAGAAAGTTTGAGCTAAATTTTATAGTATTTGAAATGAAATAGCAATACTAGACCTATAAACTTGCAGACACCAGCATCTGTCTAAATCCATACATACTTCTGGCCATGGTATACCCCAGAGAAGTGGCTGCATAAGAAAATGTAAAGAGTTGGACAATGTTAAGTTTTGATCTGGGACTTCTTTAGTGAGTATGTGATGAATGATTGGTCCTACCAGCCCTGTAGTTCTAAATACTACTACAGCGTGGAAAGAAATCTGCACTAGTGTTTGTTGCAGAGACTAAGCCAAAGCTTCATCCTAGCCAAATCACATCGGACCTGCCAGACAACATCAATAACTACAGTGCTGTTTGCATGGTGTGATTTCAATAGCTTTTGTCTTGACAGTTCAGGCTGCAATAACAAAATACTGTTGACTGGGTGGCTTAAACAACAGATTTTATTTCTTACAGTCTAGGGGCAAGGACATCCAAGACCAAAGTGCCAGTAGATTCAATTCCTGGTGAGAAACGTCTTCCTGGCTTACAGGCAGCAGCCTTCTCCTTGTGTCCTCACAGGGGAGAGAGCGAGGGAGAGAGAGAGAGCAGCTGGGGAAGAGAAAAAAGAGAATGAGCTCTACTCTTTCTTCCTCTTCTTGTAATGACACTGATGTTATTATAGGCCCCCACCCAGATTACCTCATTTAAACCAGATTATTTTCCAAAGCCCCACCTCCAAATACCATCACATTGAAGGTTGGGACATTAACTTATTTTTTAATTTGAATAATTTAAATTCATGGAGTACACATGCAGGTTTGTTACAAAAGTATATTTTGTGATGCTGATATTAGAGCTTCTATTGATCGCATTACCCATATAGTGAACATAGTAACCAACAGGAAGTTTTTCAGGCCTTGCCCCCCTTCTCCCCTCCCTCCCTTTGGATTCTCTAGTGTCTGTTTTTCCTGTCTTTATGTCTTTGTGCACCCAAGATTTAGTTCCCACTTATCAGTGAGAATATGCAATATTTGTCTTTGAGTTTCTGCATGCATTCACTAAGGACAGTGACTTCCAGCTGCATGTGTGTTGCTGCAAAGGACATGATTTTGTTCTTTTTAATGGCTGCATAGTATTCCATGGTGTGTATGTACCATATTTTCTTTATCTAATCCACCATTAGTGGTCACCTAAGTTGATTTCATATCTTTGCTATTGTGAATAGTACTGCAATGAACATACAAGTGTGTGTGTCTTTTCGTTAGAAGGATTTATTTCCATTTTGGTATATACCAAATATATTGGGTATATACTGCTAGTTGGATGGTAGTTCTATTTTTAGTTCTTTGGGAAATCTCCAAACTGGTTTACACAATGGATGAATTAATTTAAATTTCCACCAACAGTGGAAATTTTCTTCCCTTTTCTGTGAAGTCTGGACAGCATCTACTCTTATTTGACTTTTTATTAATAGCCATTCTGAGTGGTGTGAGATGGTATCTTATTATGGTTTTGAATGCATTTATCTGATGATTAATGATATTGAGCATTTTTTCATATATTTATTGGTCACTTGCATGTCTTCTTTTGAGAAGTATATGTTCATGTCTTTTGACTACTCTTTAATGCAGTTATTTGTTTTTTGCTCGTTGATTTAAGTTCCTTATAGATTCTAGATATTAATTATTTGTGAAATGCATAGGTTGCAAAATTTTCCTCACATTCTGTAGGTTGTCTTTCTACTCTGTTGATAGTTTATCTTGCTGTGAAGAAGCTCTTTAGTTTAATTAGGTCCTGCTTGTCAATTTTAGCTTTGGTCACAATTGCTTTTAAGGACTTAATGATAATTTCATTGCTATAGCTGATGTCCAGAAACGTTTTTCTTAGATTTTCTTTTTTTAAAATTATACTTTAAGTTCTAGGGTACATGTACACAATGTGCAGGTTTGTTACGTATGTATACATGTGCCATGTTGGTGTGCTCCACCCATTAACTTGTCATTTACGTTAGGTATATCTCTTAGATTTTCTTTGAGGATTTTTTGTAGTTTGAGATCTTACATTTAAATCTTTAATACATCTTGAGTTGATTTTTGTATATGGTGATTGGTAGGGATCCAGTTTCATTCTCCCCATCATATCCAAAGCATTCAGGCAAGTGAAAGAAATACAAGGCATCCAAATAGGAAAAGAGGAAGTAAAATTATCCCTCTTTGCTTACTATATGAATCTATACCTAGAAAACCCTAAAGATTGCCAGAAGGCTTCTAGATCTGATAAACAACTTCAATAAAATTTCAGGATACAAAATCAATGAACAAAAATCAGTAGCATTTTTATACACCAATATCATTCAAGCTCAGAGCCAAATCAAGAATACAATCTCATTTATAATAGCCACAAAAAATGAAATTCCTAGGAATATGTTACCATGGAGGTGAAAGACTACAAAAAGAACTACAAAACACTGCTGAAAGAAATTACAAACGATACAAACAAATGAAAAAAAAAAGTATTCCATGCTCATGGATTGGAAGAATCCCTATCACTAAAATGTCCATACTGCTCAAAGCAATCTACAGATTCAACGTTATTCTTATCAAATTACCATCATCAGTTTTCAAATTCATATGGAACAACAACAACAACAACAACAACAAAAGGTAGGGGGGACCTGAAAAGTCAAAGCAGTCCTAGGTAAAAACAACAAACCCTGAGGTATCACATTACTGGACTTCAAATTATACTGTAATGCAACAGTGAGAAAAACTGCATGGTTCTGGTACAAAAACAGATATATACATCCATGGAACATAATGGAAAACCCAGGTATAAATCTGCATATCTATGATCAATTGGTTATTGACAAAGTCCACAAAAATAAGCAATGAGGAAAAGAGTCCCTATTCCACATAAATTTTTGAGGTACACAAACATTCAGTACAGAACAGCTTACATCAGATGGTCATTTTAGCTGCAGGACAGATTTCATAATGCTTATTCTGGAAGTGGGCAGGAATTGACTACAGAGTTTCATATGGAAACTATTCGCAGTGAGGGACACGCTCTACAACTTGATTCCAGTGGTGGATGCAAGACTCTATATGTTACCAAAACTCATTCGACTACACATAAAAAATGGGAAAACCTAATGACATTTAAATCATTCTTTGATAAAGCTGTTTTTTTATTTTTTTAAAAAAAGAAGAAAACTATGGACATATAATATTTTGAATTCAGGAAAGTATTTCTTTTATAAAATATTTCATAATCCTATAAAAATGATGAATGACTATGAACAAAATGATAGCTAAGTTGTTTTGATTTAGCCTTGTAAAACACCTTTTAAAAATTATTTTAGTTCAGTATAGTCATTTTAGAAAAAACCCTATATACTACACTATTTTTTTTTTGTGGAGTTTCGATATGTTACACTTGTGAACTACAGTAAATATTAATGTATTATAGCATAAGGATTTCATCTATTTTGTGATATTGGAACTGCTTTCTATGCAAGTTCTATTGTCAGAAATAATAAAGACATATTCAGGTTTCCTACATGTAATTGATTAAGAATTCTTCTAAAAACTAGAATTGTTCAATGCCCAGAGAATTGGTGATGCTCCCTCATAGAAGGCTACAGTTAAGAACTCAAACTGTTGTATAAAAAATGCATTAAAAATGGTCATTCCTTGAAAAATATTGTCAATTAGTTGACTTAATTTATTTTATAAAACACTCCACCCAACAGATGCAGAATATACCCTCTTTTTACAGGCTTGTAGACTGAAATAGATCATATTATGGATAAATCGCAATAATTTTAGAAGAAAACAGAGAAGAGACTACAAGATTCAAGATGGGGGAAACTAACTATTACAATAAATCAGAGTGGTGATTTACTACTCAATAGCACAGTTTCCATCCTGGAATCCCATGCCCACTCCAAGTATCAATCAATCATGAGAATAAACTAAATACATTTTTAAATAATCAACATCTAAAAGACTACCTTGTTAAGCTCTTGCTAAGAATGACAGTGAGGAAGTGATACACAAAAAGAGGAGAGTAATTGAGAAAAAAAATGAAACAAGAGAGAAGAAAGAAACAAAACAAAACAAAAATCCAATGCTTAAGATGAAATAAATGTATAAGATGATGGACTAGTGCAATTCTGGGATAACAGCTATGTTGCTGACTTGACAGAGCCAGGAGGTCAGATAGGAGCATGAAGATGGTGAGCTCTTCAAAGAATATCACTGAAACTAGACAAAATTAATAATTATGAGGGATTTTTAATGTATTGACTGTATTTGCATCAATGAATTGGGAACCATTTAATGGTAAGTACATAAACATATGGACAAACCAAGAAAAGAGTCAACTGTTAACACTAGGTAGAAAAAAAAGTTATATGAAGAGAGATAAAAATCCAGATTTCTATATGTCACAAATTTAAAATATGTTTACATTGTCAAAATAGTATAAAATTATAACACAACCATTATGGAAAACTGGAAGAATATTGTATTAGTCCATTTTCATGCTGCCGATAAACATATATCCGAGACTGGGCAATTTACAAGTAAAAGCAGTCTAATGGATAATTCACAATTCCACATGGAAACCCCACAATCGTGGAGGAAGGCAAGGAGGATCAAGTCACATCTTATGTGAATGGTGGCAAGCAGAGAGAGATAGAGTTTGTTCTGGGAAACCCTACCTTATAAAGCCATCAGATTTTGTGAAACTTACACACTGTCATGAGAACGGCATGAGAAAGACCTGCCCCCATGATTCAATTACCTCCCACTGGTCCCTACCACAACAGGTGAGAATTCAAGATGAGATTTGGGTGGGGACACAGCCAAACCATATCATTCTGCCCCAATCCTTCCCAAATCTCATGTCCTCATATTTCAACACCAATCATGCCTTCCCAACAGTCCCCCAAAGTGTTAACTCATTTTAGCATTAACTGAAAAGTCCACAGTCCAAGACAAGGCAAATCCCTTTCACCTATGAGCTTGTAAAGTCAAAAGCAAGTTAGTTACTTCCTAGATACAGTGGGGGTACAGGCATTTGGTACATACACCCATTCCAAATGGGAGACATTGGCCAAAACAAAGGGACTATAGGCCCCATGCAAGTCCAGAATCCAGCAGGGCAGTCAAATCTCAAGTTCCAAAATGATGACTTTTGACTCCATGTCTCACATCCAGGTAATGCTGATGCAAGAGGTGGGTTCCCATGGTCTTGGGCAGCTCCACCCCTATGGCTTTGCAGAGCATAGCCCCCCCTCCTGGCTGGAAGATGGTGGTCCTCTTCTTACACCTCCGCTAGGCAGTGCTCCAGTAGGGACTCTGTGTGTGGGGCTCCAATCCTACAATTCCCTTTTGCACTGCCCTAGCCTAAGTTCTCCATGAGGGCCCCACCCCTGCAGCACACCGCTGCCTGGGCATCCAGGTGTTTTCATACATCCTCTGAATTCGAGGCAGAGGTTCCCAAAACTAAATTATTGACTACTGTGGACTCGCAGGCTTACCACCACATGGAAGCTGCCAAGGCTTGGGGCTTGCACCCTCTGAAACCATGGCCCAAGCTCTATGTTTTCCCCTTTCAGCCATGGTGGAACAACTGAGACACAGGGTACCAAGTCCCTAGGCTGCACACAGCGTGGGGACTCTGGGCCCAACCCATGAAATCATGTTTTCCTCCTAGGCCTATGGGCCTGTGATGGAGGGGCTGCTGTGAAGACCTCTGACATGCCCTGGAGACATTTTCCCTATTGTCTGGGGGATTAGCATTTGGTTCCTTGTTATTTATGCAAATTTATGCAGCCGGGTTGAAGTTCTCCTCAGAAAATGGGATTTTCTTTTCTATCACATTGTCAGGCTTCAAATTTTCCAAACTTTTATGCTCTGCTTCCTTTGTAAAACTGAATGCCTTTAACAGCACCTAAGTCACATATTGAATCTTTTGCTGCTTAGAAATTTCTTCCACCAGATACCCTAAATCATCTCCCACAAGTTCAAAGTTTTACAAATCTCTAGGGCAGGGGCAAAATGCCACCCGTCTCTCTAAGAAAAACGTAACAAAGATCACCTTTGCTCAAGTTCCCAACAGGTTCCTCATCTCCATCCGAGACCACCTCAGCCTGGACCTTATTGTTCATATCACTATTAGCATTTTTGTCAAACCCTTTCCATAAGTCTCCAGGAAGTTCCAGACTCTCTCGCATTTTCCTGTCTTCTGAGCCCTCCAAACTGTTCCAACCTCTGCCAAGTTCCAAAGTCACTTCCACATTTTCGGATATCTTTTCATCAATTCCCCACTCTACTGGTAACAATTTACTGTATTAGTCCATTTTCATAACGCTGATAAAGACATACCTGAGATGGGATAATTTACAAAAGAAAGAGGTTTAATAGAGAACTCACAATTCCATGTGGCTGGGGAAGCCTCACAATCATGGTGGAAGACAAGGAGGAGCAAGTCACATCTTATGTGGATGGCGGCAGGCAAAGAGAGAGAGAGAGTTTCTGCAGGGAAACTGTCCTATAAAGCCATCAAATTTTGTGAGACTTATTCACCATTATAAGAATGGCATGGGAAGCACCTGCCCTCATGATTCAACTACCTCCCACTGGGTTCCTCCTACAGCACATGGGACTTCGAGATGAGATGTGGGTGGGAACACAGCCAAACAATATCAGATATTTTTTGCACATATTTGTATGTGCATGTGGGTGTGTGTATATGTGTTTGTTTTTGTATTGTAGGTAAGCTAAGTCATCATGTTCCATAGGAGAAATTCAATAAATGGTATTTTAATAACATACAACTAACTAGGCATACTATTTATAATGGCAAATATCAGAAGAAATTAACAACAAAAATAATTATTTCCAAGAAGTAGTAATTGAGGACAGAAAGAGGTAGGGCAAGGTTTATTTTAAGGCTGAAGATTATTTAACGCTTTATCTTGTACCTGTATTACTATGATCAAAATAAATTTCATAAATAAAGTTTGTTAAAGATATACCATGTCAAATGATCTTTAAAATATGGATAAGTGCTCTAAATTGAGATGGCTGATGAGGTAAATGACAATATCCTATGAATATTTTGCTTAGAAATTTGTTTTGAAATAATCTAAAAAGATGTGGTTTTGTCTTAGAATATTTTACATTTTTAAAATCTCCATACTTTCGAACTGGTTCTTAATGCCCTGTTTTCTTTAGCCTTCTAAGGGAAATATGTATTTTTTTGTTGAATCAATCTTGAATTTTCCCTTTAAATCCATAATTTGGTGATAAGTAAATAAGAACAATATTGAAGACAGCAAAGTAAACAACCTTTTTATTCATAAAATATATTAGCACAGGAGAGAAAGGAGGAGAAAAGAGAACACTCTTTCTGAATGAATTTTTGAAAATATGAAGGGAAGTTTCGGAACGATTTTGGGGAGTGAAACAATACACACATCTTAGACACAGTGAGGGCTAATCTAGGTACAAAGTTATAATCAAAGATGCATTAGTCTTACTACTCATCTAATTAAAGAGAGAGACTTAAATCTTTCATGAAATCTTTTAAAGAATGACAACAGAATAGAATTTCATGATAATCAAATGGGTAGAGCTCTCCTGACCCTCTGTGCCCTTTTTGCCCCTACTCTGTCTTCACACCATCTGTATGGGTGTAAGCGTTTCATTTAACATTTATTTTGTGGGTTCTTACCTCCAAGTTTGGACCTATAGTCAAACAATCAAGTGCAACTAAAATTAAATTTAGCAGATAAATCCTGAGTCAAGAACGTATTGTTACTGTGTTCATCTAGCAATAAGCCATGGTACCAAGAATTTTAGGTTGTTTGAGTATAATATATGAGTGTTTTTAGACTAATTCAGCAAAAATAGAGGAAAATAGAAGATAGAAATTATATTTTTTCAAACAATCTTGTTTTGATTAAAAAACTATAGATAATTAAAATATGTTTTATGTGAGTTTATGAAATGGAAGATACTGAAAAAACACATAAAATTGTAATCTAGACATTAGTCTTTAACTGAAATGTGCAAAAATACCAATTTCTTAATGCATTAGAACTGTTTTGAGACAGATGGAGAAAATAAACACTTAGACTAGTTCAAAGTCATTTTCTTACTATATTGAAACATCAGATCCCTTAGGTGCTTAGTTGATGCTATGGGACTTGCCATCAAACACATTTTGAAATTATTGTTTTAGCTCACCCCAACAAATAGCTGTAAGTTCTGCTACAGGCTAATATATTAAAACCCTGTATCTTATTTGAATCACAATCCACAAACTAGTCCACAAAACTACCCTTTTCTATTTCAGAACTCTACCATCTTAGAAAATGTGGTCTCTAACTCTGCAACAACAGAGAAAGAAAGGGCAGTAGCATCTTGTAAAATATTTTTTAAAAATAGACCTGGAAATGTTTTAAATCACATTTGCTCTAATCCGTTGGTTTGACAAAGTCATACAGCCTCAACTTAGCTAAAAGGTAGATGTGTCTTTGAAGAGTGGGGTAAGATGGAAAACATACACTGGGTAAGTAGATGAAGAGGGAAAATAAGGTTGTCATAAAAGGGATGACTAATGACCAGTGATGATGAGCTTTTTTTCATGTTTGTTGGCCACATAAATGTCTTCTTTTGAGAAGTGTCTGTTCATATCCTTCACCCACTTTTTGATGGGATTGTCTGTTTTTTTCATGTAAATTTGTTTAAGTTCCTTGTAAATTCTGGATATAAGACCTTTGTCAGATGGATAGATTGCAAAACTTTTCTCACATTCTGTAGGTTACCTGTTCACTCTGATGACAGTTTCTTTTGCTGTGCAGAAGCTCTTTAGTTTAAATAGATCCCATTTGTCAATTTTGGCTTTTGTTGCAATTGCTTTTGGTGTTTTAGTCATGGAGTCTTTCCCCATGCTATGTCCTGAATGGTATTGCCTAGGTTTTCTTCTAGGGTTTTTACGGTTTTAGGTTTTATGTTTAAGTCTTTAATCCGTCTTTTTTTTTTTTTTTTTAGACAGAGTCTCATTCTGTCGCCCAGGCAGATCGCAGTGGTGTGATCTCAGCTCACTGCAACCTCCACCTCCTGGGTTCACACGATTCTCCTGCCTCAGCCTCCTGAGTAGCTGGGATTACAGGCACACACCACCATGCCCAGCTAATTTTTTGTGTATTTTTAGTAGAGACAGGATTTCACTGTTAGCCAGACTGGTCTCGAACTCCTGACCTCGTGATCCACCCGCCTCGGCCTCCCAAAGTGCTGGGATTACAGGCATGAGCCACTGCGCCTGGCTGTCTTTAATCCATCTTGAGTTAATTTTTGTATAAGGTGTAAGGAAGGGGTCCAGTTTCTGTTTTCTGCATACAGCTAGCCAGTTTTCCCAGCACCATTTATTAAATAGGGAATCCTTTCTCCATTGCTTGTTTTTGTCAGGTTTGTCAAAGATCAGGTGGTTGTAGATATGTGGTGTTATTTCTGAGGCCTCTGTTCTGTGCCATTGGTTTCTATAACTGTTTTGGTACCAGTACCATGCTGTTTTGATTACTGTAGGCTTGTAGTACAGTTTGAAGTCAGGTAGCATGATCCCTCCAGGTTTGTTCTTTTTGCTTAGGATTATCTTCTCTATACGGGCTCTTTTTTCATTCCATATGAAATTTTAAGTAGTTTTTTGATAAGATCTCACACCAGTTAGAATGCTGATCATTACAAAGTCAAGAAACAACATGCTAGTTAGGTTGTGAAGAAATAGAAATGCTTTTACACTGTTGGTGGGAGTGTAAGTTAGTTCAACTATTCTGGAACACAGTGTGGGTGGCTCCTCAAGGATCTAGAACCAGAAATACCATTTGACCAAGAAATCCCATTACTGATTATATACCCAAAGGATTATAAATCATTCTACTATAAAGACACATGCACACGTATGTTTACTGCAGCACTATTTGCAATAGCAAAAAGACTGAGAACCAACCCAAATGTCCATCAGTGATAGACTGGATAAAGAAATGCGGCACATATACACCATGGAATACTATGCAGACGTAAAAAAGAATGAGTTCATGTCCTTTGCAGGGACATGGATGAAGCTGGGAACCATCATTCTAGCAAACCAACACAGGAACAGACAACGAAATACCGCATGTTCTCACTCATAAGTGGGAGTTGAACTATGAGAACACATGGACACAGGGAGGAGAACATCACACACCAGGGCCTGTTGGGGATGGGGGGCACGGGGAGGGAGAGCGTTAGGACAAATAGCTAATGCATGCAGGGCTTATAACCTAGATGATGGGTTGATAGTTGCAGCAAACCACCATGGCACGTGTATACCAATGTAACAAACTTGTGGGTTCTACACATGTATCCCAGAACATAAAGTAAAATAAAATACAAGGAGGTGACTAATGATAGAGAGGAGGAGCACTAATGACTAAGCTTTAGTGTATTTTATTAAGGGTTTATATAGGAAAAGTGTAACCTAAAAGAGAGATTGAGAAAGTTTTCTGTTCAGGAAGTCAAGCAAATGCAGTGTTTTCAGAAGAAGGGAATGATCAATTGTGTCAAATGTTGCTTAAATGTAAAATGAGAACTGATATTGGGCATTAAATTAACAAATATAATGCATAGTGGTGATGTGTCAATAACAATGTAAGTAGAGTAGTGGGAGAAAACTATGAAAAGAAAGTAAAAGTGAGAGAATAAGCAGAGGCCGAGTGCAGTGGCTCATGCTTGTAATCCCAGCACTTTGGTAGGTTGAGGTGGTGGATCTCTTGAAGTCAGGAGTTCAAAACCAGCCTGGCCAGCAAGGTGAAACCCCATCTCTACTAAAAATACAGGAGGCTGAGATTGCAGTGAGCCGAGATCGCGCCATTGCACTCCAGCCTGGGCGACAGAGTGAGGCTATGTCTCAAAAACGAAAACAAACAAACAAATAGAATAAGCAGAGAAGCTCTGGATATGGTTCACGTAGTTCTTTAAGGGAGTTTTACTAACAAGCAATAGAGAAAAATGAGAAAATGTCTGGAAAGAGAGGAAGAGCTGACAGAGTTATTTTTTATGAAAGAGATGACAAATTTTATACATGCATATGAGAATGATAAATAGAGAACATAAATGTCAGGATGTAGGACAGAGTGTGGTAAATTACTGGGTGATTACTGAGTTTGCAAGAAAAAGTATCTAGTTCATGAATAGAGATTTGACCTTAGGAAGATGGGCGCTTCATTCATAATAACAGGAGTGAAGGTGAAGCAGAGCATATGAATACGACTGCTAGTGGGCATGTGGTAGGAGTTTATAGAAGTTCTGTTCTGATTATCTCTTTTCTAAAAAAAGTAGCAAATACTCCATCATAAATATAAGACTAAGAGTGAGTAGGTATTAAAGGAGTGAAAAAAGCATAATAGGCTTATCTAGAAGAGTGGGAGAATGAATAGACTAGGACACATGGTCTAATTCTTGATATCATTAAAATTCGGCCTCATGATTTTACATGAGAACAGTCAAAATGGATTTGCATTTTTCTCTAGCCATGTGCAGCTGCACAGGTGCTAGTGTATAAAAACAGCAAAGGTAAAAAATGCTGCGGTTATGGAATTGCCTTTTATAGCCGTTTAATAAAGCCAATGAGGAAGAAGTAAGGGAGATAGGCATCTAGAGGGGACTTCGAAAAGGTCATGGGAAAATAAAATTAAAAGAGTAAAACGTATACTAATGTTATTTCTCAACATAAGCTCCGTCAAGCTCAAGATACTTTTGTAAGCAATGATACCAGCCATTTGGTCTATCCCTAAAGAACTGAAGGTTCCGGAAATTTAATCATGTCATTACAGCCTTTTTAACATGATTAACTGAAGAAAACTAGATGCCTTTTAAAGGGAATTTTTAAAGATAAGGAAAAAAAAGAAGTCAAGCAGAGGCAAATCAGGACTGTAGAATGGATGCCTAATGATTTCCCATTGAAAATCTCACAAAATTGCCCTTGTTTGATGAGAGGAATGGGCACAAGCATTGTCATGTTGGTGAAGAACTCTCTGATGCAACTTTCCTGGGTGTTTTTCTGCTAAAGCTTCAGCAAAGTTTCTCAAGACACTCTCATAATAAGCAAATGTTATTTTTCTTTGGCCTTCAAGAAAGTGTTGCTATGACCTTTGCTCTTAATGGTCCATTTTGCTTTGACTAGGCCACTTCCCCCTCTTGGTAGCTATTGGATTGACTGTCTGCTGTCTTCAGGATTATACTGGTAAAACCAGGTTGCATCTCATGTTACAATTCTTCAAAGAAATTCTTCAGGATCTTGATCCCACTTGTTAAAAATTTCCATTGAAAGCCCTGCTGTGTTTGTAGCTCATTTGGGAACAATGGCTTTGGCATCCATCACTTGGAAAGTTTGCTCAACTTTAATCTTTCAGTCAGAATTGTGTAAGTTGAACCAGTTGAGATGTCTACGGTGTTGCCTAGTGATTCTGCTAGTGACTTTGGTCCTCTTCAATTAGGGCATAAACAAGATGAATTTTTTTCCTCACAAATAGATGTGGTTGGTCTGCCACTGTGGACTTCATCTTCAGCATGGTCTCATCCCTTCTTAAAATGAGTTATCCATTTGTAAACTGCTGATTTCTTAGGGACATTGTCCACATAAAGTTTTTGTAAAGCATCTAATATGTCCCTGTTCTAGCCACCCAGCTAAACCATAAATTTTTGTTTGTTCTTGCTTCAGTCAGTGTTTGCAAAATTTGTGTTGCTCTGATAGGGCTGTTTTCTAGCTGATGCCTTATTCTTTTTAGTGCCTCAATCTAGATCTCATTCAGATGTGTTAAAATAAGCCAGTACAAGTTTATTATGGTGTAAACATTTCTGAAAACATGTATAGTTTTTTTCAGAATACACATTTTTTTCCATAAACTTTTTGAAGACCCTTCATATTCAAGGGACTGAATTTAATGTTTGTGAATAAATTGATTCTGCATAAAATGCAAAATAGACATGCATGTGAAATACAAAGGCAAAACAAATTCACTCTATAAATTATAGGTCTGGGTGAAAAGAAAATTATTAAATTTGGAGTATATAAGGAAATAAACAGGAAAGTGAGCAGGGGATGGTCAGAGTTTAGTATGCTTAAAATTGACTTTATAGAGGGCTTATATTCACTGGTAATGATAAGTTCTAGAGCAGCGTTTCTCAACCCTAGAACTAGGTACATTGTGGAATGCCTAATTCTTTGTGTGTGTCTATGGGTGTACGTGTGGGGCGGCTATCTTGTGCAATGAATGATATTTCCCAGCGTCTGGGTCTTCTCACTAGATGTTAGTAGTAATCCTCCTCCCTCCCCAGTTGTGACAACAAAAATATCTCCAGATGTGGGCACATATTTCATGGAGAGGCTACATTTCTTTACATTAAGAATCATTTGGTCTAGAATATGCCTGTAGGAGTGATTGCAGAGGTAAAGGGCAAAGTCACGAAGGATTTGGGGTTAAGAGAGTTGGAACAATCAACCTACATGTATTTGAAATTACTGAGATTTAAGAAATCAATGGTTTGGGAGAAAGTTACAATGAAAAGGAGCCAAAATCACATATAAATGATGGGGAAGTAATTTGGATTTTGATAGATATGGCATTAAAAATGGATAGTGGGTGATACAGTGTGAACAGTGTGATGATATGAAAATTTTCAAGTGGAAGTTTTAGGGATAAGGAAAAGAAAATAGGAAGTGGAAGTGAGGACTAAGGAAGATAACTATCCAAAGGCCACACCAGTGAAGGAAAAGTAACTACAGCCTGAGACTACGAGGGAAGTGGGGTTCTCAAGAGAGATCCTAGTTTGAATTAGTACAATATGGTAAAATAAATGCTCAAAGTTTATAATATAGGAGATTTAGTTGCTGATGGTCCATGAATATGTTATCAGAAGGTAGGGCAGATGGGTTTCATGAGTTATGATGAGACAAAGGAGGGAGTAGAATATGAGCTGTATTTATTTAAGGAGTTCAAACCTTCTTTTGGTCAACCATATTAACAGAGGATGGGGAAGAAGGAACTCCTGGTAAACTCAAGACAGTGGTTTCAAGGCTCTCAATGTCAGGAATATAGGAGGATGGGTCCAATACAGAGGGTCTAGGAAGTGCTGTAGATCCTGGAAATGGACTCTTCGAGGCCTGAAGAATAAAGGTGGGGAGTCTTATCTGCAGTGCTTGGAACTCTATCTTGCCTTATCTCTGGGAAAAATAAGACCCTGTGGAAGCATGGTCATACATCAAGTGAACAGGAAGCACTCCTTCCTCTTGAGCCTTCTTGATGGGCAATAGCAAAAGTAGAGAAGCTGGATCTTACTATGAGTGCTGTTTACCCCGATTCCTATAAGAGAAGCAAGAGGGCTGAGGAAGACTGAATCTTATCCTAAAGTTGATCACTCATCGGGAGCCGTAGTCTTGAGCTGCCCCCTATCAATGTGGGAAGCAAGAGGAAATCAATCTAGTGTGGTAAAAAAGAAGTAGAGGATTTGCTGGGACTGTAATTGATAAGAGAATGGAGTATATACATATATTGGAGAGAGTTACAAATATTCAGTTAAGGGATAATATATAATGGATAAAAGAATACAAATTAAGTTTTGTCTTCATCTAACTCTCAATCTACAAAGGAGAAAAGGTTGCTGTTAATGAGTGAATTAGGAAAACAACTAAAGAAACATGATAGTTGAAATTAATCTACTGAATATAAAGCCTGTTCAGGGATGAAAGAGGAGAGAGAAATGGTACTGATCAGGTTAGATGAGCATGTCTGGCCTAAGATAGCTGCTGAGTACATGAGGGGTGTGTGTGTGTATGTGTGTGTGTGTGCATGTGTGAGTGTATTTATATGCAGATATTTGTATAATATAGATACATTTATATAGAGACATAGATCATAGACATATGTTCAAAGAAAATACATGTGCATATATTATATACAGAATGGAAAATGCAAATTTCAAGAAGAAGTGCTTTCTGCATGGGTGAAAAGTTTTCATTTTTGCAGTGAACTTTACTGAACAATAAATAAATAAGTTTCTTTTTAAATTATTCACAGGATTGGATTGGCATTTCTAGTGTTTCTTTGTGACTCCATGCCAGACTTCTACCATGAGGTCACAATTGTTTGCATACTCGGCAGTTTCTCAGAACTCAAACATACTATGGGATTAGAAGAACATCAGAAGAAATGACAGCCTTACTATTATTTAACAGTTTATTTTGTTTGTTTATTTGTTTTAGTCCCAAATTTTTTGTGGCACAAATTTTGCAATGTATCTGAGGAGTCATTCCCCCATTAATTCATATCACATCCAATATAAACCAAAGTTAGCTTATCTGGCTAACTTTTTTCATAACCAATGTGTTTATTATCAGTTGACTCCTTTTAAAATAACTATTGGGGACATTTTTATTAAGAAGCATGTTGTGGGATTTAGGTAAATGAGACTGAGTTTACATTGTGTTTGCAGAGGCACCTTGACATTTAATGACACTACATAGACTGGAATTGCCCAAGATTTTACTCTTAAGCTTACATATTTTTACAGAATACACAAGAGTGTATTACTAGCAATAATTAAATACTCTGTCAAGACAAACAAAACGACTGAATTTAGCATACTATTGTCTTTCAAACTAGGTTACATTCTAGAGCATATGGATATCCATGTCCAAGTCATTATTTACAACACATCTCCACAACCATTACCTTTCTTTCCTGTCTACAGCTCATCATTTAAAAGATCCAAGGAATATGTACCACCCTCTTGGGTCTATAGATAAATTTTCCTTGGCACATTATGTATAGTAAAATAATATTACTGACAATTGCTTCTTCTAATACCAGGGTAAATTCTAGTTTTATTTATTTATTTATTTTTCTCTATTACCTGATTTTTGAATTATTCAATTAATTTATGATGGATTATTGAATTACTGGTTATGATACTTTTTAATGTGATTTTTTTTTAAATGACAGGGCAGGGGCCTCAATAATTAATTTTATATTACTGTTTTTTTTTTCCCAATAATCAGAGATCAAGGGGAAGTACACATGTACATATTATATGTATTATATTTGCCATCTGAGCTTCAGACACTGTTTTCTCCCAGTCGGGGGAGGGCACTTTTTTTTAATACAAAACCATTCCTTTTATTTTCAGCTACCTAATTATGAGAAGCCTAGGGTGCTTGGGAATATTTTGCTGAATAGCTGGTCGCAAACTATCATCAAACTACTAAATCCTATACTTTTAAAGTTTTGAGATTTAGAAAGATCCCACCTGTATTAGAAGGTAAATTAAACACAAAAAAAAGCCTCTTGATAGAAAAGATTTTTTAATGGAATCATCTCGCTATTTCTTGAAAAACACAAAGATCTTTAAGAAAAATAGTTCTTTTCCAGGGCTTCTCTACTATCACCCTGGAGAGTTCCATATTTTTCACTACTCGGGGTTAAAGTAGTATAACTACTTGTGGAAATGGAGGAGGTAATTAAATTACAATTCCTGGAGGAAGTAATCATTAAAAGCTTAATTCAAATTTTGTCAATTAATTGCTTTATTCATGGCCTTATAAAATGAAATGTAAGTGAAAATTGGCAAATCTAAGAAAGGCCTTGGTTATAGATTACTTGTAGCCTGCAGAGTTCAAGACTCACAGTGTTACTTGAAGCAAGGTCAGTTTAACTGAAACGGGAAAATTATGGGTGAAAGGAGGAACATACACTGAAGAAAAAAAGAGGATAATTACAAGGGAATGAGCAAGAGCGAAGTCAACATACTTACCAATTTTAGATTTTCACCAATAAAGAATCCAGAGTGCATGCACTGGTGTGGGTGGGGTGGGGTTCTTTGATTGACAACGTTTGAGGGAGTCTTAGAGCCCCTGGGGACATAGAGATACTCAGCTATCAGTTCAGTAAAGCACAATCTTTCATTTTCTGCTTACTTGGCCATGCCAGAACTCAGAGCCATCCTGAGCTTTTCTGTTGTGTACCTTTAGGGAGAAAAACACAGGAAAACTATTCTTTTTTTTCTTCTCTCTCTCTCTTCTTAAAATAAAATAAAATAAATAGAGAAATAGATACACAGGAGCATCCATAGATATTTAACTTAAGGTTCTACTGGTTTCCTTCTGAATGAATTATTTCTGTGTATAATTTCTGCTGTCCTTTACTCCCAAAACACAATATCACACATCACATATCAGGCTTTTCCTTCAGCATGACGAGCTGTCTTCCCCAGATCTACTGAGTGTTAATGCAGAGCATGTTAGCAGGTGCATACCAGTCAGCCTTGCACCATTTATAGGGGCTTGTTTGTCAAAGTTCACAGCTTAGAAACATTTACTGCTATTCTAACTTTCTCTGCAATGTTATGGTTGTAATTATTTGGTGTTATTCTGGGAGTTAATTGCCAGGAAACAAAATTAAGGGAGCATGTCTGATCCTTTTCCTCCTCTGAGACTACTGAAAAAAGAATTGAAAAGAGGTGAGCCTTAATATCAATCCAGCATGGACCATTTCTCTTGTCATTGGTCTCATTGAAGGAGCTCACTTCAGGAAAGTCACAAAGAGGTCAGAAGATTTTAAACTGCCAGCTTCTATCGGCATTGCAACTTCCGAAGACTTTCAACAATTTGGTGTGGATATTCTGAAAATCTAGCTCTCTTCTCTATCGTGAGATTGCAGAGTAAAGTCCTGGTTTTCATTGCACTAATAGAGCAGATCTTAGAGAAATATTTAAATGAGGCATTTTAGTAGCCATTATATTTTAAAGCCACTATATCTTACATTTTTAGGAAAAAAAAGGTTTCAATCATTTGAGATAATTGAATGACATCATTGATAAAATGTAATCAAACGGTGATTCTGACTGCAGAAAGTGTGAAATACATTTTTGGATTGTTAAGTCTGAAAGAGGATCACCTTAAATAGAATGTTAAGTTCAGAAGGGTTTATGCCATCCCTAGTATATCCATCAACCTGGGGTTACTCAGGGTTTACTGAGAAATAGGAGAAAGTGCCATATCAGCTCATTTTCCCTTTTTAAGAGAGAAAATTGTTGTCTTTATTGTCTAACATAGGAATCCCATGCAATTGCTTGGATCTGTTTTGTCTTGACCTCTACTTCAATTTCAATGACAGAGTGCCTTATAGAAGGCAGCTCATAGCAGAGCTGTGCAATTGTCCAAGCACAGCTTCTTCTTCTTCTTTCTGCTGTGTATCAGTCATGGCCTGGGCTTCTCTGAATAACCCAGTGTTCATTTTACATACAAACAATTAAAGAGGAAACTATTTGTCTTAATTGCTGAGGCTCCAACAGATGTTTTGTTAATAGTGGTAAAACATCCTCATCCAAAGTATTGCTTTAAGATGGGAAAACACTGCCTGGTGCTAACATTTGAATTGTTATAACTTTGAAAATGTTCACATTCTACTTTGAAGGGCAAACACATTTAAAATTAAAGACATCATTGTTTTACATGTTAATATCCTATACTCACAATTGATTTTTAAATGTTCTGCACATTCATAGAGTTTGTACACATAAAATATTACTGCTGGGCAAAATTCTGCTAAGGTATGGTGAAAAAATATTGAATGCTTTTTGGGAAACAGAACTATGTCTTTATCAAATAAATAGGACTTCAGGGCAGTCTTAAACTTCTTAAGCTGGTAAATGCTTTTCTTCAGGCTATCACGTGAATTTTAGAAGGCATGTTGTTTTCATGGAATTCACTACTTTGTTCAAGTTAATAAAAAAACTCAAATATTGCAATTTCTATGTATGGTTCTTCTCTCAAATTTGTAAGTTCTTTTTTTTTTTTAACTATTTAATAATTAAGATCATCATGTGGAAGGTACACATTCACCATATTCCTGATCAAGAAGGTAATTTTTCATTTCCAAATACTTGAAGCTGTTCTTTCTCCATCGGGTAAGAATGTAAGATGCAATATGAAGTTTCATGAATTTAGTCCAAAACATTTTTATTCATTCATCAATAATCCTCAATCAACTTTTATTTTACCTTGTTAAATACATATTTAGTAATAATAAGAATGATAAGGCAACTTATATTAGCTCACCTTTTTTGAGTAACAACACCCGCGATCTAGTGGCAACTCTTGACCACCTCCATGAGGCAGAAACTCGGTCAGAGAGACAGAGGTAGGCCAAAGACAATAATTTCTCTCTGAGACTTCTCTCTTCTCTCTCATGCATCAGCATAGACTTGGCGTTTAGTAGGTCCACATTCTAGGTTGGGGCTTAGGTTATGATCTAATGTGATTTTTCAGATCACTCAATTTCTCTAAGATAAACTGTCCTAATATATAAAATGTTAATAAGCTCAGATTTTTGAGAAAGATTTAAAAAGTTAATTTTTAAAAGCGATTTCCAAGCTCTAAATGGTTATATAAATATTAGTTATTATTATTTCTCCTGGGCCTAGGATTACTTATTACTACTATGGGAAGAGTGTCCTAACTTTGGTTTTCCTTGCTATAGCCTGTGTGACTTCTATTTCAGTTTTTCAATTTCTAAGAATAGACTGATCTTTTGTGTGATCCTGAGTTACCATAATAAAACATCTAGTATCCCCCATGTAATAACCCCTTTTTCTCAGCATGGACTTGCCTAGAATAATTCCTGTGTGGTAATATGACACCTTAACTAGTTTATATGATAGTTATATGTCAATGCAGGGATGCTGCTGAGAAAATACAGATTCTTTAATCACTTGAGATTTACATATACATACACTTATTTCCTTAATTCCTGGGGATCTTGTCAAGTAATTAGTAGCCATGCATCATACAAAAAGTATTATTTCATTTCTTTGTATTAATATTGACTAGGTTGTGATTTACTTTGGATAAAGGCATATTAAAGTGTATAAGACTGAAAGTATCCAGTAGAGACAGGAGCATTCACAAGGTAAGTTTAAGGGGGATGGCAATCAAATTGTGGTCAAAGTTTATAGCCGATTACTAGAGATGAGGATAGACATAAAATTAATCATAACTGATAATTACACTGGGAATATGTAATAATGTTAAATGTGCATGTAAAACAAAAATCACAGAGAACCTGGAAGTAGACCCACACAAGTGTGGCCAAATGAATTCTGACAAAAGTTTAAAAGTTATTCAATGTATGGATAAATCAATAAACAGTGCTTAAGTAATTGGACAAACATAGGCAAAACATGAAACTCAACCTAAATGTTAACATGAAATGGATCATTACATATCTGCAGAACATGTCACTATAAAATTTAGTTAAGATACAGGTGAAAATCTTCAATATCTAGGGCTAAGCAAAGAGTTCTAGACCTGACACCAAAATTATAACCCCCAAAAGGAAAACAAATCATAAATTAAACCTCATGAAAATTAGAAACTTCCCTCTCAAAAAGATCCCATGAAGAGGATGAATCTACAAACTACAATGATGACACATACCAAACAAAGTGTTTGTTTCTCGGATATATAAAGATCTCAAAACTCAAAAGAAAAAAATCTATTTAGAAAATGGTTAAATATTATGAACAGACATTTCACTTATAAGAACATACAAATGCTAAATAAGTACACGAAAAGATGCTCAACATCATTAGCCATTAAGGAAATGCAAATTAAAACCACAATAAGATAACACTTACTTTCATATTAGAATGGCTTAAGTGAAAAATAGCAGCAACAGTAAATGCTGGTAAGGATGCAGAGATGCCTGTAGATGGTTGGGAGCGTGGACAGTCCACCGCTGAGTGGGTTTTGTGATAAAATGCTCACCATTGTCACAGGGTTAACCCAAACATATGACAGATTGGTTTCAAGGACCACAGTGGTATGAATGGTGTGACTGGAGTCAGCTGGTCAGATTAACTGGCAACACAATAACATGCAGACATTATCAACTCTGGTGAGACACTGCTGATCATATCAGAGGAGTCTAAAGTGTGAAGTGATCCATCCTTTAGGATCAGGTGGGGGCAGTACCCCAGGTAATGTGGCCTCCCTCTGTGTGAGACTACAGGTCAACTCTAGCCAGTCTTGAGTCTGGCATGAAGTGGTGATCTGTGCATCAGAAACGGAGTCTGTGAGAGAAGATGTGATCCTGTGCTGAGGCAAAAAGGATGGTGTTTTGTGTGAGATAGGCTCAAACAGCAGCTTGACTTCACTTGGTTTCATCAGATAACAGACACTTAACTTGGGCATTTGCATGAAGAATCCAGATGGTTTGATCAGTAGCTGTGATTGGTTTCTGCAGTTCATGGCCTCAAAGAGGGGAGTATTAATCTGCTATTCTGTAGTTTTCCAAGTTGGCAGGCTAAACACTAGGCTACTGGCAACAGCTCAAGCTTCAGTTGAATTGTAATGAGTTTCCTCAAGGTGCTCACAGGCCAGAACTATGAAGATAGCTGTGAGTTCTGTCCACTGAGCAGAGTGATATCAACATTTTCTGTTCTACACAGCTGGTGCTGAGGTTGGGAAGATGTAGAGGCCCAGTGGATTTCCTCAGTTTCCACCTTAGCCAAACCATCATTGAACCAGGCCAGTCATTTAGAGGCATATCAGTGAATCAAGGACCTCAAGGGTCCAGTACCTTTCTTATAAGGTAATATTGTAGGATATAAAGGTTCTTCCAAAGTTATTATTACTACTTTTCAAGTAAAATGAAGATATAGGGGCCAAGGCAAGCCAGCTGCATTCTTGAATATAACATTTCCATTTGAAAAATAAGTCTTATTGGGTCCTTCCCACCTTGTTAGTGTTTAAGTCCAAGTTAACCCACATCAAAGAGAGGCATTAAATTTCAACAAGAACCCAGTGGCAAGCTAATAACGATAATTCTGGGAGTGGTGTCATGGAGGCCATGACGCCAAAATCCCAAGGGTGGCCTCTACATTAAGGCTGCCTCCCTTTGACAAAGGCCCAACTGGCAAAGTCATTGGTCATGGAAACTCAAAATCTAAAAAGGGCACAAAAATAGGGACTATGTCATAGTTTGCTGGATAGCTTCCATGCAGACTGTTGGTTTGTGTCCCACAAAAAATAAACTGATGTAAGGATTATCCAACATAAAAGACCAATGCCAGTGTCAAACTTAAGCACATATTTCTAATAACTTGAGTTCAATAAGGTGCCAGGCCTCCTTTTTGGTGGTGGGAGTTGAGAAGACAGCAGTTTTTTCTTGATTGCCAGGGCAGTTAAGTAGTTTGAATCCATTCACGTCATCCCAGGACAATGAGGTTGTCAGGCAGGAATCTGAATTTTCTTGGGGTTTATTAGTAGCCCTTGCAGATATTAGTGTAATAACATTGCAGTCAGGGCTGTTGAGACTGAAAAAATTCTGACTTGTCAACCAGCGAGAAGTCATGTATGTAGTGAGAGCTTTAAATCTCAGAGGGTAGAGGCACCCATGCTAAATCATGACCAAATGCTGATTGCAAACAGAAGTGGGATTTACAGGAGTGAGTTATGTATCACTTTCTTCTGTGCTTTCCAGGTCTAGAGAATCCCTCTGGTATTGATGTGCTGGGGAAATATATGCACATGACATCAATTCCAGTTATCCTTTTAGAGGCAAAAACATTACGTTTACTTCATCCAAAAGATCCTGCCCACAAAGTCATTGATATGGTTTGAATTTGTGCACCCACCCAAATCTCATGTTGAATTGTAATCTGCAGTGTTGAAGGAGGGGCCTGGTGGGAGGTGCATGGATCTAGTGGGTAGATTTTCCTCTTGCTGTTCTCATGATAGTGAGTGAGTTCTCATGAGAGCTGGTTGTTTAAAAGAGTGTGGCACCTTCCCCTTTGCTCTCTTCATCCTTCTCCAGCCAGGTAGGACATGCCTGCTTCTCCTTCACCTTTCACCATGATTTTAAGTTTCCTGAGGCCTCCCCAGCCATTCTTTCCATGCAGACTGCAGAGCAGTGAGTTAATTAAACCACTTTACTTCATAAACTACCCAGCCTCAGGTAGTTCTTTGTAGCAATGCAAGAAAGAACGAATACAGTCATGTTACCTTCTCTTCTCCACTGGGCTCAAAGAGCATTAACTGAATCTGGGTACCTATTTTCCCCTGGTCTGGAGAAAACTGTGCTTTGGGCACACATACCCCTTAGAGCCAAAAAAGTTTAATTTTCTGCCCCCTTTCATATTCTCTATCTCACTCTGAATGGTGTGTCTGGTCTTCATTCCCTCCCCAGGCTAATAGAGAGTTAGGTTCCTTCTTTAATCATCTTTACTTTTTTTACAGCAGCTGATTTTGGGGTAGAGGGTTTAGGAGAGACTGGTGTCTGATATTGTTTGACTCTGTGCCCCCACCCAAATCTCATCTTGTAGCTTCCATAATTCCCACGTGCTGTGGGAGGGACCCAGTGGGAGATGATTGAATCATGAGGGCGGGTCTTTCTTGTCCTGTTCTTGCTGGTCTCATGAAATCTGATGGTTAAAAATGGTAGTTTCTCTGCACAAGCCCTCTCTTTGTCAGCTGCTATCCATGTAAGATGTGATTTGCTCCTCTTTGCCTTCCACTGTGATTGTGAGGCTTCCCAGCCACATAGAATTGTAAGTTCAATTAAGCCTCTTTATTTTGTAAATTTCCCAGTCTCAGGTACATCTTTATCCACAGCGTGAAAACAGACTAATACGGTGTCCCAGAGGAGGAATGTGGCATCCTGCCACCAAACAGGGCTTTGCATTTACTTTTTTGTTTTGAGAAACGTGATGGTAGCTCCTGGCTCAAGCAAACTTTCAGTATTTGGACCTGTCCAGTGCTCTCTATTAGACAGTAAGAGCCTTTAACTTAGCAATGAGGGCCACATTGCTTTTTGATGGAGTTAATGGCATTTGCACCTTCTGGCTTACTCAAACTTGTTATCATACAAGGTAATGTTCTTTGAAAAGCCTGCCTTAATCCAAAGCATCTGCTCCCCATCACTAAGATAACAGTGCTTATGTTCTCTCCTTAGCCTAGTGAAGTTTTCCATGGTGGTGAGCCTGACTACAAGATTTTATCTAGATTTCTTTGGATCACCTGCTTGGTCTACAAAATCAGTCACTTTTATTATTATAGAAAACTCAGTCTGGAGCAGTAAGAGCCTATGAATAATATTCAATGCCTCATGTATGGTTTCCCACAGGAGTTTGTCTGTCTTGGAGAAATCTCACAGATAGAGACAAAGCTCCCTTATAGCAGGACCCACTGCAGAACTCTCTGAGGTTATTTATGGACCTTTCTGAATGGACCTAAGATAGCAATGATAGATACAGGGGCTTTAAGAATACCCAGCTGTTACCATTTTTACTTAACGAGTATGGGCCCTGCCTGGTAATCTCACAAGTGAATCAGACAAGAACCTGGTGATTCACGTGGCTTCTGCCCGTAGTTTTCAAGCAGTTTCCCTGTTGTATGCCCAGTGTAGAAGCACATTTTTGTAACTGTTGTCTGAAATGGAGACGATCTTTCTGAGCATCTAGGACACATCTTAGGGTCACTTGTTATTGCTGAGGACACAGAAGGGTTTCCGAGACTGGTAGAGGAATGAAGCACTTGAATCCATCCACACAGTTCCAGGAAATTTAAATTGGCTGGCAGATCCCTGAATTGTATCTGGGTTTATTAGCCAACAGGGAAGACTGGCAAGGAAGTTTCCCTCCCAGAGAAGAGTTAGCAACAACCAGGACATAGTTTGGGCAACTCTTGGTGCTCTGCCTGCCACATCCCAATTTTTTCCTCATCTAATTATTAATAAACTAGAGAACCATTTTTTGTCCACTAGACTATGGAATTTTTCCACATAGTAGCTACCATTCCCAAAGTCCTCCCTCACATCTCCTTAATTCATCCACAAGGCCTTTATACTTCTTTTTTTTTTTTTTCAGAAAGCCAACTCTCTGTCAAACTCGCATGTTCATCACCTAACCTGTCAAGAACTTGGGAAGTTTCATAATTGTGTTGTACTTTCAAGTGCACAGTTATTGCATTCTAGCTTCATGTCTGGTAATAGAAGACACAAGACCCAAGTCAGAGAAGACTGCTTATTACTCCAAGTGATAACAGTAGTAAGAGAATCAACATGTTCAGGCCAGTTTCTGGAGCCCCCACTTGTACAGGAAAATGAGACAAGGAACCGAGGATGCCTGCACTTAATTGTGTCACAGGGGAAGAACCCTGAGGTTAGGTATTTCTAGTCTCTTATAAATAGCATAAGCATGGCTACCCTTAGCTCTGAAGGGAGACATTACCTTTCCTATGTTAGAAAGTAAGAATACCTGCCCTTTGCTACAGAATGGTATAATATCTCTATATTATACGACTCTTCACTATAAACACAACCTTAAAAGAGAGTCTGGAACAAAGAGCTGTCAATGTCTTGCTTATAAGACTTGCAGATATTCTGAAAAAATCCATGGATAATTGATTTGCAACGCTAAATAATTCAATTAAAAACAATTCAGAAATATTAACTAGTACTTCTGGTAGAAGTAACAGAATCCACAAAGAAAATTTTAAGTTGCTATTTTAAAACTCACTGTATTAGTTTTATTACCTTACATTGTCTCATATGAGCTTCTAGGCTTCACCAGTAGTTAAGGCCCATTGGTTTTAAGAATTTTGTCTTCAAAGGATGAATTTTGTTTAACAGGGTAAACTTCATTAGGACTTTTACGTAGGGAGCTTAGTCCTGGCAGAATGGCAATGGGGAGCCTGGGGTTTTGACACTTTGAATTCAAACACCCTCTTAATACCGAGACGCGCTTTTAAAGGCAAAAATGAAGCTGGGCATGTTGGTGCACACCTGTGGTCTCAGATACGCAGGAGGATTGCTGGAGCCCAGGACTTGGAGGCTGTAATGCACCGATAATCACACTTGAGAATAGCCTTTGCATTTCAGCCTAGGCAACATTAGCAAGACCGCATCTCTTAAAAAAATAAAAAATTACAAATGTTAGAAATTTACATAGTATAATCATGCCATACCAGTTCATTAATAAAAACTCAAAAGTTAAAGAACTGGAATGCTTGATTTATATGCCAATGATATTTTTTTAAAAAAAGAACACTCTTCTTTTGAAAGTGTTTTTAAAACACAGCATAGCCAATATCATGGCATATATGCGAAGAAACACTGTTCTAACATGCTGATCAGATTATTCCCTGTAAAAACCCATTCCACTAAAATGATGGAGGATGGGAAATGTCTCTTTAAGATGCTGGATGCTTAATAGGACTCGAAGCCTTAAATTCTCCATTTGAGAGAGAGCAGTGTCGTTGGGCCTCATGCCCCATTTCCTCCTACATTAATTTTTGCTATGGGGGTTTTTGACATGAAGGAGAGAAGTCCTAGGGCTGTGCACAATGTTCTGCCCATATTGTAATATAAACCTGCCAGATGCTTCCCTTCCAAAGGAGAGGGATGAAGGTCAATGGGTAAGTGTGCTTGTTGTGAAGCGTTTTTTACTGGCTGAATTATACCTGCCGTGTCAGCAGTGCCCAGACTCACCTCTGAGGTAGAGCAGAGGGAGGATAAAGCAAAGAAGAATTTCAGGTGGCAATTTAGTGCAGAAGAACAGCACTTAGGGAATATTGGTGGTGAAGAGAATTCTTTATGTCCTTATCAAAGGTCATTACATAGGGGTCTCTCTCTCTCTCTCCCTCTCTCACTTGCTCTTCCTGTCTTTCAGTATCCCTTCAGAAGGAACAAAACATGTGTTTTAGATACAAGATACATTTTTCTTTTGTTTATTATTCCCCTTGTCACCTCTGATTATCCTGTTTTCTCTCTAGCTAGTTCTGGAAACTTGTTTCATTGATCTTCAAGACATAAGGAGAAGGGGTGTGTATGTGTGTGTGTGTGTGTGTGTGTGTATTATGTGTGCTTGTCTAGTGTTCATGTGTACTTGTGTGTTTGTGTGAATGTATTTGTGTGTGTACCTGTTATTAGAAAGCTTAGGGGTACATAAGGAACTTCCATTTGTCTTTATTTTTGGTTTACAGTGATTGGAATTCTGATAATTGTGTTATATTCCTCCTTCATTGTTTTTTGGGCCTTGGAGTCTTCTCTGACCATCACTTCCTTTTTTTCTGAGGTTTTAGGATCTGGATTTAGCTGCAGTTGGGAGCTCAGACATCAATTATGAAGTAGAGGATGTGCTTTGAAACTAGAGAACCAGTGAGTCTGTTTGGTGAGATTCAATAATGTTCCAAGTAGAAGAATATTTGCTTAATTAATATAGAGTTTTTCTACATATACTATGTAGAATCTTCATCAACTAAGCTTTTTAAATGTTCTTTCTGTATATCAGTGTGACTGAAAATGGCAGTGTGAGACTGTAATTTTTATTACTATCAATGCTCACTGCCACTTCCATTGCATGACGTAACCACCAAATTATGGACGGCTGTGGGATGAGGCAGGCAACAGGAGCCTGAGCCAGGATTGGTCCCAGGAGCTGAGCCTGGGGATTAAATGGGAAAGGAAAAAACAATATTCCAAGATAGGAGTTAGGCAGGAAGAGCATCCTTGAAGATGGGTCTGTGCATAGGAACTGGGCAGGGTTGAAGCTTGAGCTATGTCAAAATATATACCAAAGAACAACAAACCATTTTTTAAAAATTAAAGCCTCAGTTTATTCACTTGCTGGTTAACGAACAGGCACTAATGAAATTGTCTGAGTAGTTTTTATCAAAAGATAAAAATAATCAGGGTTTTTGAAGTGTTTCAAAGGGTTATCACTGTTTTGAAAACTGGAATCTTAAAAAAGCAAAGTTCATAATGGCTAAATATATCTTATTACTTATGAATAAGGGACATATTTTCAGTTCTGGCATACCAAGGTTACCTAAAGCTCTTGGTGGTTTATGTTTTTCCACTGTTAGAACCAGTTGCAAAGAAATACAGCATGTAATTTTGTTATTTGTCACCCATGCAGCCATAAATGAAAGTTTTTATGTTTTAAAGCAATACAAGCAAAATTGAATAAAAAGAAGAACATTTAGGCCATGGTGAAGGTTGGTTTCTCTAGAAGCAGATGCTAAGATGAAGTTCAGGATGTAAGATGTTAATCAGGGATCAATGCTTTTGAAAGGAAGGGGGAAACAGCATGATTTGTAAAGAAAGAGAAGGCAAATGTCAACACAGGGCTAGCAAAACTTCAGCCAGCCTGGGTTAGCTGAAGGAGGAGCATCCTTGAAGATAAGGTCTGAGCATAGGTACTGGGCAGAGTTGAAGCTTGAGCTATATCAAAAACTAAACGAAAGAACAACAAACTGCTAATAGGACCAGGCCCTCATACCCTTACAGTATTTGGGCATTGCATATGAACTTCCTAAGAAATGGTGTGTCCTTGGGTGGGTGGCTCTCTGCAGCTAAAGTAGAACCTGAAGTTGCTGGTATTTGCAGACTGTCTGCTGCTTACATGCTTACATACCTCACGGCCAAGCAGCAATTCCTAACTGAATAAAAAGAAGTCATGATCCAAAAAAAAAAAACATAGAAAAGATGTGAAAAAACACTTCACACAAAAAAATACATGAATATCCAGTGATGATAATTTGTACATGTTATATGATAGAGTATATTTGCATATATCATTAGACATCAGTAAAATTAAAGCCAAAAAGAAATATTATTACACAGCTACCTGTCTAATATTACAAATACTGACAAATTTCAAGAGTTGTAAAAACTGTGAAGCCACAAGAGTACTCATATACTGCTGAGATTTAAAATTACACAAATACTTTGGAAAATAGTCTGATAGTTTCTTGAAAAGTTTTAAAAAACTACCATATGGTCTACCAATTCCACTCTTTCTTATGTATCCAAGAGAAATAAAAATATGTAGCCATACAAGTGTGCATAAATGTTTATAGTAGCTTTCTTCATGATAGCCAAATCTTAGAAATTATTGAATCTCAGCAAACAGACTCACTGGTTCTCTAGTTTCAAAGCACATCCTCTGCTTCATAATTGATGTCCCCAAAATTTATCAAAAGATGAAAGGAATACCAGTCATCAACATAAAGAAACAAACAACTGATACATGCAATTTCAAAAACATGATGTGGAGCCAGGCAAGAGTGCACTGTGTGTGATTCCAGTTATGTAAAACTCTAGAAAATGGGTTTGTCTACAGTGACAAAAATCGGATCAATGCTCTCCTGAAGCTGAGGGCCAAAGAAGAGACTGACAAGAAAAACATGTAAGACAATATTTTGAACTGGCAGAAATGTTCTATCTTGTTAGATTTTGTTGGTGTAAACATTTTTTAAAGGTATCAACGATATACATAAAACAGGCATTTTATGTAAATTATTTTTAATAACTTTATATAAAATAATTGTATCTGACATTTTTGATATCTTTATTGCCATATAACTCACTTATTGTCATATTCACATGTTTAAATTGTACAATTCCATAGTTTTTGGTATATTGGAGTTGCACAATAACTAAAATCTAAGCATAGACAATTTTCGTCATTGTTAAATAAGTGTCCTAAAAGAAATGACTTTATGAGTAGTTTTTTCTCTCATCTTTCTCCCTATTTCTTGCTCATCCTCTCTTTTTCTCTACATGTAGAATAAACATATGCATGACACAATGTAATTTATTATTTTGTAAATATTTGCCTAAGTAATTAAAATTATTGGTAAAGCTAAACATAAATCCAAATATTCAAGTTTATGAATATTTAATTTATGTAAGCATTTCCCCACTATTGGAAATATAGTTTATTTTATTGAAGGCTTTTGAAAAAAGTAAACTACGAGATGTAGAATATATTGACAGCTTTTTTGTTTGTTTGTTTAAATGAAGATAATTGCCTTATTTCTTTCCTTCTTTTTTTTTCAAATCAATGAAATAAGTTTATTTTGGCTTTTATTCTTAACATATATTTTCTATATGTTATGAAAACATAAATGCTGGCTATGAGAGTTCTATTTCAAAAATGAAAAGCACTTTTCTGATTTTGTAAATACATTCTCAGAGCATTCAAAATCAAATTTATAAAAGGGCTTAATATAGGCAATGATATAAATTTTACTAAACTGTAAATCTTGTCCTCAATAATTATGAATGATTTTTTTTTATTATACTTTATGTTCTAGGGTACATGTGCACAACGTGCAGGTTTGTTACATATGTATACATGTGCCATGTTGGTGTGCTGCACACATTAACTCATCATTTACATTAGGTATATCTCCTAATGCTATTCTTTCCCCTCCCCTCCACCCAACAGGCCCTGGTGTGTGGTGTTCCCCTTCTTGTGTCCAACTGTTTGTTCAGTTCCCACCTATGAGTGAGAACATGCAGTGTTTGGTTTTCTGTTCTTGCGATAGTTTGCTCAGAATGATGGTTTCCAGCTGCATCCATGTCCCTATAAAGGACATGAACTCATCCTTTTTTATGGCTGCATAGTATTCCATGGTGTATATGTGCCACATTTTCTTAATCCAGTCTGTCATTGATGGACATTTGGGTTGGTTCCAAGTCTTTGCTATTGTGAATAGTGCCTCAATAAACATATGTGTGCATGTGTCTTTATAGCAGCATGATTTATAATCCTTTGGATATATACCCAGTAGTGGGATGGCTGGGTCAAATGGTATTTCTAGTTCTAGATCCTTGAGGAATCACCACACTGTCTTCCGCAATGGTTGAACTAGTTTACAATCCCACCAAGAGTGTAAAAGTGTTCCTATTTCTCCACATCCTCTCCAGCACCCATTGTTTCCTGACTTTTTAACGATCGCCACTCTTAACTGGTGTGAGATGGTATCTCATTGTGGTTTTGATTTGCATTTCTCTGATGGCTAGTGATGATGATCATTTTTTCATGTGTCTGTTGGCTGCATAAATGTCTTCTTTTGAGAAGTGTCTGTTCATATCCTTTGCCCACTTTTTGATGGGGTTGTTTGTTTAGTCTTGTAAATTTGTTTGAGTTCTTTGTAGATTCTGGATATTAGCCCTTTGTCAGATGAGTAGATTGCAAAAATTTTCTGCCATTCTGTATGTTGCCTGTTCACTCTGATGGTAGTTTCTTTTGCTGTGCAGAAGCTGGTTAGTTTAATTAGATCTCATTTGTCAATTTTGGCCTTTGTTGCCATTGCTTTTGGTGTTTTAGACATGAAGACCTTGCCCATGCCTATGTCCTGAATAGTATTGCCTAGGTTTCCTTCTAGGGTTTTTATGGTTTTAGATCTAACATTTAAGTCTTACCTTCTTTCTAATGAAAAATAATGATTCCAAAAGATTAATAATGAAGACTGTTTAGGGATCATTTTAATCCATTTTTAAATAGCAATCTAATTTTTAATTGTTAATTTAATCACCATACTGCTAATTAAAATTATTAATTGATTAATTTTAATGATTAATGAATAATTTTTGATTAATCATTTGGAGTCAGTTAATGGAAATATAGATTTTTGATAATTACTTGGATTTAAAATCATTGCTTCTTTTAGCATTATGTTTGTGATTTGTGTGATTTTGGTGTACTAGATTTTAGGGAGACATTTTAAATTAAGAAGTCTGGAAAATTAAAGATATTTTGAGTAACTAGTGCATACATTATATTGGGAAAAAAAGATTACAGTAAAGCCATTAGTAGAGGTTACCTTTTTTTGCCCTTGGAGTAATCAGTGCCCTCACTCAACACATCTTCCTAGGAGAAGATGCGAGAGTTGTAGAAGTTCAAAAGACAAAACCAGATTTCTTTTCATCTTTACATCTCTGACCCATAATGTTTCAAGAGATACATTTTGGAGGAGAGTCATCAGCAGGCACCTCTTCCCAGTCACAAAGATGTGAAGTTCTAAGATGCTGGGTTTTTGGTCTTACGTATCATTGAAATTGGTTTCAATAACATAGTAGAAAACTACCTGAGTGGTATCCGATTCACTAGTTTTCACATAAACCTTTGTTTTTTGTTGTTGTTGTTGTTTGTTTGTTTTGATGGTCAAGAAGCTCAATGCCTGCTGTTACTGGCACTGTTTTATTGAGAGTGTGAAACATAATGAGCAATTGGTAATCTCCCAGGATGTGTGGATAAAAGGCTTCTGTAATCAAAAGGTTGAAGGCCTGGGAGAAACTCTTTTGACTTGGAGGGCCAGAGAGCCAGTCTTTAAGGAAACAAATCAATTACTTTCAAATAAGTACTAGATAAAGCTTGACATTGCTATCCCATTTGTGGAGACAAGTAGGATTTATTTGTCTGTTAATGTACACAGGTCAGCCATCGCTTCTGGAAGTGTCCCACCAGAGGAATAAACATTCTTTGATTTGCAGTATTATTTGAGATGTCAATTGGATCAACCTTTCACTTCATGTAGCTAGCCTTCTTGAAATCTTAATATGTTTTTTCTTGTTAGAGGTAGGGCAATAGATGATTTACTCTGGATAAATAATTACTATTTGGTGATTAGTATCAGTCACCTTAAAAAAATAACACTTACTTTTATAGGACTAATGCAATCTTGTTCACTTCTGTACTACTGGCTATGAATATAGAAAGAAACATATTTTAAGAACGTATTTGTAGTCTCAATCTCCAGAAGATACTGTTTGCGAATTAAGAGACTCAATACAGCCTTTCACTGTATAGGTAGGTTTTATTACTAGTCTAGGTTTCAGGCACATTTGTAGATATCAAGCATAAAACATCTAACTATCTCCTAAAATATTCCTCTATTCCCTTAATATGTTCTGAGAATAATTTACAGTATTTAATAATTTGAGATGATTTATCCAACCTTCTCCCCAAGTTGTAACACAAAGAGGGTCTCTGGAACCTGCAGAATTATATACACTGTGGGAAGAGTTTCATTAGTCATCTTTTTTTTTTTCTTTTCTTTTTTGATCCTTTGATAAAACTGAATGGTAAGTCCATCAAATAAGCAACATTTTTATCAGCTTGAGTTCAGGTAGGCCTGGTGATAATGTTTTACTATAAATCTTTTCTTAATTTGAAATATTACTATTATTAAATCTAATTATTGTAATTCCAATTCATGACTCCTCCATGTAACGCCTGCAGATTTAGAAACTTTGGGGATTTTATGTTGGGGTCATTTGTTTTCTTTGATCTCTGAAGCATTTTTTCCTGTACTTTTCTTATGCATAATATGTTTCTCCTCAGGACTTCTCAGATTTTGATGCCGGTCATCTGCAATAACTAGAGATTTTAAAACCAGTGATAGTAAAATGCGTATTTGAAGTGGGTCTAGAGTGGGCACTGGGGATCTGGTTTGCATTTGAGACAAGGAATCCTTTTTATTCTGATGTAGGTGGTTCACTGACTACCATTGAGAAGCACAGTTTTGCCTAATGTTATGTCTGTACCATATCTCGCTAATTATACTATCAGATTCTTTAGCGTTCTGTATGAGGAATTCATAGCATCAACCATGGTTGACATCTAGAATATATTTCTTAAATCAATTACCACTTTATCCAGATTCATCAATAGCTTCACTTCGTGCTTATTCACGATCTATGGCTTATTACTTGGATGTCTGTCTCCCTCATGCCTGCCTGCCTGCTTTCCTCCCTCCCTCCTTTCCCTCCCTCCCTGTTTATTCCCCCTAGTTTCTACCAAGAGAGATTTTCTCAAGACCTACAAACATTTGAGAATCACCACAAAATGAACTAATTGTACCTGGGCTAACCTTTTAAATAATATTATGTTTCACACAATTTAAATAAAAATTTATTGAAATGACTTATTTTTAATTGGTTATCAATTATGGTCTGAATTTGTTTTTTTTTCAGTCGGAAGACATGCCACATACTTCTGCCTGGCTCTTGTTAAAAATTACATTACTGTTTTGATAGGCAAAGTGGTAAAAATAAATCCCTTGCTAACATTCTCTGGGATATCATTTGTTATTATTAGCAGAGATGGGAGCCAAGTCCCTGGAATGCTAAAATAAGGAAGATGAAGTAATAGAACATTATAAAAACAGACGTGATGGGGAAATGGATTGGAAATTAACAAAGAGATACCAGAACTTAGAATCAGTAATGCTAGTTCTATTTTTGTTTCATTTATTTATTTTAGAACTATGTTTTGGAAATTGGTGTCTGTGCTTCACCTGAAAAGTTGAAGGGTTTTTTGTTTTTTAATATCTTCTGTGAACAAGAGTTTGTTTTTTTTTTTTTTTCAGAAATTTCAAGTTGAAATTAGCTAAAATACTTCTTAAAGAGACAATGCTGTGCCATTATGGAGGTAGCAGGAGAAACATTTGAAAGCTTTGAAACTGTAGGGAAATAGTAACTCATTTCAAAGCCAATTTTTATATTGCTATTGCAGATTTACCACTCAGTGGTCACTCTATCTACTCTGTCATCTTCAAGTTCACAGCAATTATTTAGAGAGATGGTTTCCGTTTTGATAGACAAGATGCAAAATACCGGAGCATCTACTGAAAATTAAACAGGGAAGACAGAGTTAAATTGAATAACCTAGAGATGTGATTATTTTGTTGGATTAGATGTTCACAAATTAGCTCTGCAGTCTCAGGTGTGAATAAAGATTTTAAAGAATAAGAATGAGTTGTAATACACTCGATGCAACTTAAAACATATATGAACAAAGGCATGTCAGGAAAAAGTTTCAAAAAAACTACACACTGGCTATATTCTGAAAGCATAGCAACACAATGAATTCAATAGACTGAATTTTTCCCATATCCTAAGAAAAGGCAAAATTCAATAGAGTATTACCTTTTCTTATCCTACAAAGGAAAAAAATAACAGTGAAATTTAATTCAAATTCAACCAAGCCCATGTGAAATGGCTGTGTATAAGAAACTGGAGTTCCATTCAAAAATGTTTTTAAGAATATAGACAGATGCTTACTTGTATTATAAAATCATAGCTATTATTCATGAATTCATGCAGAACTCCATATAAATTTTTTTGAATTTATAAATATCAATGTTATTTGTAGTTGAAATTAGATAAGTTGAGAAGTGATAATTATTGGATGTTTCGTCATTTAGAACTTTGAAAGGTAGAACATTTTGTGATGAATTTCAAAATAACCAAATAATATAATAAATAAATCCATAGTGTTTAACACAGTTCTTATGCAGATTTAGACGAACATGTAAAAGTGAACACTTGCTGACTGACAACTTTGAATGATTTCCTCTCATTTTCAAATTGATGTCCAAAACTCTCGACAAGAAATTTCTTGACCTGTCCAGAGCCTCTCTGTGCAACTCTCAAGCTTTTCTGACATCTTCTTACCATCCGAACCCATTCTAACTCTCCTTTATCTCACTCAAAGTACCATTCTCTGCCTCAGAACCTTTGTCTGTTTAATTTCCTCTGCCTGGAATAACAATTCATAACTTACACTCACTCTCCTTTGCTTCACAATTCAGCTTCCATCTCCCCTTTTCTCCCCAACTCCTGAACTTTCCCACTTTCCTGCCTGCCCTGGCCTGACTCCTGTGTGGTGACCTCATATTTCCTTACAATAATGAGTGTTATGACACACTATTCTAATTACCCATCCAACAGTCTTTCTTTTTCGCTAGTGATAGGGTTTGGATCTCTATACCCTCTCAAATCTTATGTTGAATTGTAATTCCCAATGTTGGATGTGGGGTCGGGTGAGAGGTGATTGGATCACGGAGGCAGTTCCTCATAATGGTTCAGCACCATGCTCTTGGTGTGATGCTCATCATTGTGAGTTCTCAGGAGATCTGGTTAATTAAAAGAGTGTAGCACCTCCCTCCACCCACTCTCTCTTGTTCCTGCTCTGGCCGCATAAGACGCACCTTCTCCCACTTTTACTTCCACCATGATTTTAAGTTTCCCGAGGCCTCCCCAGAAGTCAAGCAGATGCCCAGCACCATGCTTCCTGTAGAGCCTGCAGAAACTGTGAGCCAATTAAATCTCTTTTCTTTATAAATTACTCAGTCTCAGATATTTCTTTATAGCAATGCCAGAATGGCCTAATACAGCTAAGAAAGAGAGGATTTTCTACCACTCCTCTTCATTGCCATCCATATAACACAGGGTGTAATATATAGGAGGTGCTCCAAAGGTATTATTAAATGAGTGAATAGAAGAATTGGGCATTTAAGTTATCAAAGAATGTATATTTGAAAAGGTGTATGCAACCTTCTTTAACCCAGAAGTCTGATACCATCACTCACAGGTGGCCATCATACTTCTACTTAAATAATTCCTTTCACAGTTAATATTTTCAGGCAGCGATTTCCCTCCTTTTCCTCACATAAATTTCCTTTCTTTTTTTTTTTTTTTTTTTGAGAGTAAGT